>NW_022712275.1:414040-416432 GCF_011630105.1 Anneissia japonica
TATATATATAATAATAATAATAATAACAACTTAAACATTCCAGTGAAATGTAGCAATTAACTCAAAAAATGAAGGCTAGTGATAGAAGGTTTTGTCTATTCTAAATAAAACGAAAAAAGGCACGGTAAAATATTTTTTTTTAGTTTGAGTATGTAGAACATGCCTTTGCTTGCCTTGACAGTCAATCACTGCCAGATAATTCTTGTGTTAGGCATCAGATTATGGATAGTTGTAAGTGTTCCTTTTATGCGACATGTAATGTCTCCCTTATTGCTTGCATGAATGTCATTTGTCCCTAACTTTAGATGTGTGTGTCATTGTTGCTTTGCAGATACCTTGCTATCCTGTTAACAACTTTACTGAAATTTAAAAAAAAGATTTATTTCATCTGTTCTGGGTCCCTAGTAATGTAGAGAAGATCATAGTTCAGGGGTGAGGTGATCAAGTATTTGCAGCTAGTGTACATGTTTAAATTCAGTAAGAGGATGTAACGGCCTAAACCCGTATTGACTTGCAGACACAATACCAACCTCCTTATACACTCCAGTCCCTAGTTCCTTTTCTTTTTGACCAAAAGATTGTCATTATACAGAACATTCTAGTATAAGGCATAAAACATTAATTTTGCTCCTTTTTTAAAATGATAAAAAGGGGTGGATGGAATTTTTTTTTTTTTTTTGCACTCATCAGCTGCAATACAAATATATATAGTTCTGAAAAGAACTGATGTTGTTGGTTGAGAATATCTCGACGTTTCGGTTGACTTGCTTTAACCGTCTTCAGGAGAATAATATCTGCAGAGATCTCAAACAGGGAAATACTTGTATGTTGGAGTGATGAAACTTGCTGCTGATTGATTGAAAACTAAACAAAGGCTGAGCCTACCAGTGAAAAGCTATACAAAAGCTAAAATTCACGGTCTGAATAGAAGGGTGGGGCGTGGCTATCGCCCTCTCCTCTTAATTGTTCTTGTTCAATTGCATGTTTAATATTGTTTCTTGTGTGTGGAAACAAATTGAATATAGTTACTCTTATTCTTAAATACAACTAGGCATATATTGTCAACAGGTCGCTAGTTAAGCCAACATTGTTTTTGACAAATGACATGCTTCTGTCTTGCTTTAATAAAATAATGCTGACTGCAAAATGTTCAGTATATGTTCACTCAGGATTCTTAAAGGAGTGTTGCCATTCTAAATTTAAACAAACATCTACTGAGGGAATATAGTGGAATCTTTATCCTCATAAGCTAAGTGCAAGCAATTTCTATCCTTATATTCTTGCAGTGAAAATTGAGATTGCACACTGTGTCTAAATTGCACATTTTTCATTCGATTCTCTTGCCTCCTTCAACAAAAAATAATAATTGCAGTTTCGCATTTGGTTCATGATCTTATTCCTTTTGAAACATTTTTCCAAATTCCTCTTAAATTGTACTTGTTCAATTACATATTTAATATTGTTTCTTGTATGTTGAAATAAATTGAATACGGTTACTTAAATACAACTAGGCATATATTGTCAACAAGGTTGCTAGTTAAGCCAACATATCAAAAGGCATGGCATCATATGTTGTGTAGTAACACTTATATTTTCCAATCAAAATGATTCTTTGCATTTCTTTGTTTTTAACATGAGACATATTTCTGTTATGCTTTATCAAAGCAAGAGAGACAGTAAGATGCTCTGCATACATTCTATTGGCGATTGTAAAAGACGCACACAATGTATCGGGACGGTCTGCCGTCGTCTCTCAGCATAGTATTTTTGATGACATTTACAAAGCAAATAAATTTAGCTTCTTCTCAGAGAATGTCTATCGCCCTCTCCTCTTAATTGTACTTGTTCAATTGAATGTTTAATATTGTTTCTTTTGTGTGGAAACAAATTGAATATAGTTACTCTTATTCTTAAATACAACTAGGCATATATTGTCAACAGGTCACTAGTTAAGCCAACATTGTTTTTGACAAACGACATGCTTCTGTCTTGTTTAATAATATAATGCTGATTGCAAAATGTTCAGTATATGTTCACTCAGGATTCTTAAAGGTGTGTTGCCATTCTAAATTTAAACAAACATCTACTGAGGGAATATAGTGGAATCTTTATCCTCATAAGCTAAGTGCAAGCAATTTCTATCCTTATATTCTTGCAGTGAAAATTGAGATTGCACACTGTGTCTAAATTGCACATTTTTCATTCGATTCTCTCGCCTCCTTCAACAAAAAATAATAATTGGCAGTTTCGCATTTGGTTCATGATCTTATTCCTTTTGAAACATTTTTCCAAATTCCTCTTAAATTGTACTTGTTCAATTACATATTTAATATTGTTTCTTGTATGTTGAAATAAATTGAATACGGTTACTTAAATACAACTAGGCATATAT
>NW_022712275.1:416568-477270 GCF_011630105.1 Anneissia japonica
CAGTTATATTTTCCAATCAAAATGATTCTTTGCATTTCTTTGTTTTTAACATAAGACATATTTCTGTTATGCTTTATCAAAGCAAGAGAGACAGTAAGATGCTCTGCATACATTCTATTGGCGATTGTAAAAGACGCACACAATGTATCGGGACGGTCTGCCGTCGTCTCTCAGCATAGTATTTTTGATGACATTTACAAAGCAAATAAATTTAGCTTCTTCTCAGAGAATGTCTATCGCCCTCTCCTCTTAATTGTACTTGTTCAATTGAATGTTTAATATTGTTTCTTTTGTGTGGAAACAAATTGAATATAGTTACTCTTATTCTTAAATAAAACTAGGCATATATTGTCAACAGGTCGCTAGTTAAGCCAACATTGTTTTTGACAAACGACATGCTTCTGTCTTGTTTAATAATATAATGCTGATTGCAAAATGTTCAGTATATGTTCACTCAGGATTCTTAAAGGTGTGTTGCCATTCTAAATTTAAACAAACGTCTACTGAGGGAATATAGTGGAATCTTTATCCTCATAAGCTAAGTGCAAGCAATTTCTATCCTTATATTCTTGCAGTGAAAATTGAGATTGCACACTGTGTCTGAATTGCACATTTTTTATTCGATTCTCTTGCCTCCTTCAGCAAAAAATAATAATTGCAGTTTCGCATTTGGTTCATTATCTTATTCCTTTTGAAACATTTTTCCAAATTCCTCTTAAATTGTACTTGTTCAATTACATGTTTAATATTGTTTCTTGTATGTTGAAATAAATTGAATACGGTTACTTAAATACAACTAGGCATATATTGTCAACAAGGTTGCTAGTTAAGCCAACATATCGAAAGGCATGGCATCATATGTTGTGTAGTAACAGTTATATTTTCCAATCAAAATGATTCTTTGCATTTCTTTGTTTTTAACAAAAGACCTACTTCTGTTATGCTTTATCAAAGCAAGAGAGACAGTAAGATGCTCTGCATACATTCTATTGGCGATTGTAAAAGACGCACACAATGTATCGGGACGGTCTGCCGTCGTCTCTCAGCATAGTTTTTTTGAAGACATTTACAAAGCAAATAAATTTGGCTTCTCAGAGAATGTCTATCGCCCTCTCCTCTTCATTTTTTACTTGTTCAATTGCATGTTTAATATTGTTGTCGAAAGGCATGGCATCATGTTGTGTAGTATACTTATATTATCCAATCAAAATGTATCTTTAGCTTTCTTTGTTTTTAACGAAAGACATGCTTCTGTTATGCTTCAGCAAAGCAATAGAGACAGCAAGATGTTCTGCATACATTCTATTGGTGATCGAAAAAAACGCACACACAATGCATTGGAACATCTACTGTTGTCTCTCAGCATAGTATTTTGATAACATTTACGAAGGAAATAAATTCAGCTTCTCCTCAGAGAATGTCTATCACCCTCTCCTCTTAATTGTACTTGTTCAATTGCATGTTTAATTTTGTTTCTTGTGTGTGGAAACAAATTGATTATAGTTACTCTTATTCTTAAATACAACTAGGCATATATTGTCAACAGGTCGCTAGTTAAGCCTACATTGTTTTTGAAAAATGACATGCTTCTGTCTTGCTTTAATAATATACTGCTGACTGCAAAATGTTCAGTATATGTTCACTCAGTATTCTTAAGTGTTGCCATTCTAAATTTAAACAAACGTCTACTGAGGGAATATAGTGGAATCTTTATCCTCATAAGCTAAGTGCAAGCAATTTCTATCCTTATTGCAGTGAAAATTGAGATTGCACACTGCGCATGAATCATGCATTTTCCTGTGCCGCCTTTGACAAAAAAATAATAATTACAATTTCACATTGCATCCATCCGGACTAGCTAGAAGCATGTCCTCCTTTTGTTTTTATTTTGTTTATGATCTCATTCCTTTCCAAACCTTTCTCCAAATTCTCTCCTAATTGTATTTGTTCAATTACATGTTTAATAATATTGGTGTATGTGGAAATAAATTGAATACAGTTTCTTAAATACAACTAGGCATATATTGTCAACAGGTCGCTAGTTAAGCCTACTTTGTTTTTGACAAAAGACCTGCTTCTGTCTTGCTTTAATAAAATAATGCTGACTGCAAAATGTTTCGCATTTTTTTCATGATCTTTATTCCTTTCGAAACATTTCTCCAAATTCCTCTTAATTGTACTTGTTCAATTACATGTTTAATATTGTTTCTTGTATGTTGAAAAAAATTGAATAGGGTTACTTAAATACAACTAGGCATATATTGTCAACAAGGTTGCTAGTTAAGCCTACATATCGAAAGGCATGGCATCATATGTTGTGTAGTACACTTATATTTTCCAATCAAAATGATTCTTTGCATTTCTTTGTTTTTAACATAAGACATATTTCTGTTATGCTTTATCAAAGCAAGAGAGACAGTAAGATGCTCTGCATACATTCTATTGGCGATTGTAAAAGACGCACACAATGCATCCGGACGGTCTGCCGTCGTCTCTCAGCATAGTATTTTTGATGACATTTACAAAGCAAATAAATTTAGCTTCTTCTCAGAGAATGTCTATCAACCTCTCCTCTTAATTGGACTTGTTCAATTGCATGTTTAATATTGTTGTCGAAAGGATGGCATCATATATTGTGTAGTATACTTATATTATCCAATCAAAATGTATCTTTAGCTTTCTTTGTTTTTAACGAAAGACATATTTCTGTTATGCTTTAGCAAAGCAAGAGACATCAAGATGTTCTGCATACATTCTATTGGTGATCGGAAAAAACACGCACAATGCATCGGGACGGTCTACCGTCATCTCTCAGCATAGTATTTGTTATACTGTTTATTGCCCTCTCCTCTTAATTGCATGTTTAATATTGTTTCTTGTGTGTGGAAATAAATTGAATATAGTTACTCTTAAATAAAACTAGGCATATATTGTCAACAGGTTCCTAGTTAGGCCTACATGTCGAAAGAGTCGCTGGCATCATATGTTAACATCAAAATGCATATCTTTAGCTGGCCATTAATATCCATAAACGTTTGCTACATTCTATATGGCATTCCTGCATCCAGAAAATCAACCCCTCACATATGGGAATTGTACTTGCTAACAAATGTCCAGTAACGCGAATGAATAATAATAAAATATTCTGCATATGTAGAGGAGTGTCGCAATTCTAAAACGCATAGTAGAATCATTTTGGGGGATCCTGTGACCATGTTCTTCCTACCTTTTACATAATTATAGCTTTAATATGATTTTTAAAAAATTTTATTTTAATCAAAAATTCACTAATTACTTAGCCATGTCAGTTTGTACTCCTGTGACCAAATTTGAATTGAATTAGACAACTAATTAATTATGCTGTTTTTGGTGATGTCAGTTGAGTGAAATTGTTAATTTTCCAGAAATTGCATTAAAAGATATATGACTTGTTAAAAGCATGAAAGAAGTTGAATGCAAAGGCCTCTTACAATGTGAAAATATTTCTTATTCTACTTACCAAAGTGGTCCTTTGATTATCCTCTAGTGTGCTGCAGCTGAGAACTTGCCAGTGTTGTATGATGTTACTGAGAGAACTTCACCAAGTCCTTTGGTTGTTTGGTATGTGTATGTGTCTGAGGGAACTTCTGTGTTCTTTGATGTGTAATATTTTTCTGTGAGAACTTCAGTATGGAGTGTGATTTTCTTGATGCTGCTGTAGCTCTGTCTTGCTAACAAATGTACCTATCTTTGTTTTAAGAACATTATTGAATGATAGACATCACAGACATGTCGGAATGATATAAACAAAGCCAAAATTCTTAATCGCATTTTCATATTAGGTCATCATCTGAAGCCTCCATTGAATTTCATCCAATAGGATTGATAGTTAATGTCACAGAAGTCCTGTATTATAACAGCATTAACTCCTCCCTATTTCAGCTGCATGTTAAGTAACTGGTTGAATATTGAATTGCATGTTAACTGTGTAATTGGCCTTTCCCATTAGTGATTTTAGCAGAATAGCAAACATAGTTGCACACACCACATTATATCTGTATAAAGTAAATGTAATACACAATCTCATTTATGTATCCTGTTGTTTCGTCAACCTAATTTTGTTTTAGTATTACAACATCAGCAGAGCACATCGTCTATTACGTGTTGATAAACTAATCTTGAAGGCTTTGTCATAATGTTGATGGTCTCTGGTAGGAGCATCATCATTATCTACAAAATGAGTACACTTATCGCGCAGTTGCTCACTGATTCACGCATGCGCTAGACTCGTATTTCACAATAATCTTTTAACCATGTACTGTATTACGAGAAGAAATAAAATAAGCTGTAACCTCTAAAATTCCATCGAAACAATTCAAAGAAATATGAGGCAATGTCCAACATAAAAGAAACTTAAGGGCAATTTGCTTTTAAACATACTGGGTTCCAGTTACCATGGTTCATGCTTTAAAGATAAGATCGAAATTAACCAAAGTGGTCTCCAGTTTCTTGTATTTGCAATATGTGTCAATAGATGCATATTATATATTATGTAATCCTTACCATATATTTCCTCGCAATCTAAAACAAACTTCATAAGGGGTAACTAGGTGTAATCAATCATATATGTATGTAATCATCTTATGTATAAATTAATATTAAAAATTAAATTATATTATCATACAGCCTACAACATTAGTTCTACTAGAATATTCTTCTTATATAGCATTTACTGTAGAACTTGCCTAAGTCAAATCCAAAATGCCATTGAAAAATTGTTCAACTTCATGTAAAATAAGTTTTGAGTTAATAGAATTAGAATTAGGCTAGGTTAACTGTAAAAGGGATGTTGGTTATGCTCGTAGTATAACTGACCAATCAGAATTAGGTATAAAATTACTTTATCAAAACTTCTTGCTAAGCTACTGTTACCATGGACTATTAATAGCTTTTTGTCATGGTTTTCTACTTTCACAACACTGACTATCTTAACAATTCTATCAACTTTGTTGACAATGGCTGATTTGGGATAAGTTGTTATGAACAATTGCATTTCTAATTATGTAAACATTTGCTTTAAACATTTTCTTTCAGTTAGAGCCTGAGGTTTTTTTGGTTTTTTTTTACACTGCAGGCTTTAATAAAAGATCAGCAGAATGCAATATGGATGTACAGACTCCTAATTAAAATACAGGTCTCTCTCCAATTAAAGACCCTTTTGGGTTGTCTTGAAAATAAGACATTCATTAATTTGCCACTACAGAAAATTGGAAAATTAATTGGAAGGGGTCTTTAATTAGAGGGAGACCTGTCCTTTCAATGTTGTAATATATTTATTTGTATGTTATACAGTATATTTATGTTTTACAGTATGTTCTACTGAATATCTATTTTTTTATTTGTAATAATTTTGGTACTTATGTTCATTATGCAATTTTTGTGTGTGAAGGGGGTATTCACTATTTTCCACATCCTTCTCTACTATTGGTTTTATTATTTGCAAAAATATGCACCATAAATCCTTAATAAGCGCCGGAGCGCTTATAAAATGTTTTTTGGAATCTTCAGTGCGTGCTTATTCAAGAACAATGCTTATTTAAGGATTTACGGTATGTTTATTGGAAAATAAAAGTTGAGAAAAATTGGTCATAGGCGACAATCATCGGGCCCAGGTTGCTTACAAGAATACACAAATGCCAGGTCTGAGGTAAAAATAATTAATTCATAATTTTATTTCTCATATGAGATGGTAGCTAAGAAAGGGAAATCTTTCCTGTACATGTGCCAGCTACCATATACAATTCATAGTATATAGTATGTATAAAGGAAAAACACAAAAACATGAACAATTAAGATCAGCTTCAGGTTGTTGGGTAAATTTTTAAGCACAAAAGTGGTTGAGGTTACTTACAAGAGGTGGGCTCTTACTAAAGGTATCAAATGCAGTGATTAAATAGGAAACAAAACAGGCTTTTGACAAGTGGTCGGACAGAGGTTCAACTGTATATACTATACAGTATTTTAAAGCTTGTGTGGTTCTTTTAAATGAGCAATTCAAATGTTTATATGTGTATAGGTATTATTAGTGAATAAGGCAATTACTGTACAAATATTATGAATAAAAAGTATATTCAAATTAATGTACCTGTATTTTTAAATGTTATTGAAGAAATAAAAATGGATATTACTATAAGACAGTAAATGTTTATATTTATTATATAGTCCTTCGTCTACTGTTTAAGATAAATTTGTATTTTAAAAAAAGGACATTTATTTTTTTCAGGTTCTTAAATATTGTTAGGCCATATCACTATTGAATGCAATTGTACTCTACCTTTAATTAACATGTCGTTAGTTTCTCTGTCACAGATCTTTCAACAATATAATATATAATAATATTGCCTATTATGTAGCCTTGGCTAAGATTGATGATACTTTTCAACATCTACTGTGATAGGCCTGCAAAAAATATTTTTGTGCCTTTGACCATGAGAATTATCTTGATCAATTGCCTACAGCACCAAATGATTTTACACTATTATAGGTAAACAGTAGTACATTAGTGGTTTGGAGCAAGCACAGATATCAAATTTAATTTACTGGTATGCATTAAATTGTGATGTGTAAAAATATATAAATAAAATAATTTTTTTTTTCTAAAACCTTCCACACACTACAAATTCCCTGTGCACATAAAAATTCACTAAAGTAGTTAAAAACAATGCTTAGTACCAGAAATTTAAGACCAACAAAAGGGGCCCACCTCACCCCTACCACCGTAATTTAAAAAAAAACAAAAAAAAAACACGTTTTTGAATCTTGAATGTGTGTTTGAATTTTTCGTCAAACAACTTTTTTCTGTCTTATAAAATAAGTTCTATAACATATCAAAAAATGTTTTCCCTGCGGAGCCTGATTTTCAACTCAGCAAAAGGCAGACCCCTGTTCACTTCAAAAACCCTTTTGGGTCATCATGTTCCTATTAAATCCCTTCTCCTGAGTTCAAGTAAATACTTTTTCTACTCATGTGAAAGCAAATTAGATTGAAAATCGACTTAGAAAATATCTTTAATTTTTAGCAATTTAGCAGGGTCAAATTATGGGTAAATATTTTTTATGTTCAGGGGTCTCAAATGTTATGCATATTCAGTTAATATTGACCAATAAGCAACTCTGTTTCTTGCTAACAAGGCATTTCATTGGCTCAACTGCTAGCTCCTGTCATCAATTGATCTTTCAGTGGTTGTATTGCATTTGTTAACTTTAATCCAACAGTTCTCAGGAGTACAACTTCTGGTCTATCAGTTGAGTACAGCCTTTTCAAGCCATCGATGGTTGCCATAATGGGAACAATATGCCGCTGCCTTTCAGTCTCATACTTGCACAAATGTAACATAGAACCTGTATACAGAAAAGAAAGCAATTTTATTATTATGACAAAATATTTTGTCTTGCAGATGTTAATGGAAAACACAACAATTTGGCATGTAAAATAAGTCTGACTTAGAAATTATTATTATTTGAGTTAGGCAAAGTCTAACTCAAATAATAATAACCTTCCTGACTGCGTTAGCGACAGTGTATAGATTTTAAGGAAACCAGGTTTAATGTAGCACATATAATGCGTCATCTACCTAGTAACCACATAAATAAATACCTACATTACCTACTACAGTATTAATTTCATTCCAAAACACTTCATGTTGGGAGGAAAGACTCACAACCATGGGCCATGTAAGTCAATATTATTGCTCTACAATAACTGAGAGAATATTTCTTCCCAAGATATAATTTTGTTGATCTGTAACCTGTAATATAAGATTACTTACCTACATCACCTCCAATACTTAATGCTTCTTCTAGAATGGAAGTCAGGCTCATGACATCTCCAAACCCAAGGTTAACACCCTGTCCAGCAAGCGGGTGAACTCTATGGGCTGCATCTCTGGAAAATGATGTAATATAGATACTAGATATGAATGGACAAGATGAATATACAATTGATATCCAAGACAATAATTAGGGAGCACAAGTTGATAATTGCCAATTGGATGGGGTGGGGGACTAAACAGGCTCCTTAATGTATTATAACTGAATTGCCTAGTAAGTATCCCAAAACAGTTGAGGTAGGTGTTGATTCATAACACTGAAGACTTTTATAGCACCCACCCCACGAACCTGAATCCACCCTTGGTTAACCAATTTTTATTTCTCATTCCACCGTTGGCTTGACTTCAAAGATTTAGGTGGAGGAATGTCAACATCCACTAAATACTTGTTGGTGGTGGCCAATGGTAAGTGCAGGCCTGTCCAGTTCAAACTAGGCTCACTCCATCATACTCTGAACAATTACTTGATTAATTAAAAACAGATGAAAAAGGAATAAAAATAATCATACCCTATTAAAGCCAATCTGGGTTTAACATAGTACGAAGCATGCCCCAATCCTAAAGGGAATCTTGCTCTACTGCCATCACTAACACCGATGATGCTAGGAGGAAGCTGTCGAATACCAGTGCCCTCTGGTTTGACAAACCTCAACAGACTATCAACAACGTTGGAGACGGTATACACTACCTCATGACTTTCATATTCCTTCCACTGACAACAAAACAAATTTAAATAATATATAATAAAAATTATACGTATATAATATAATTTTAGTAATCGATTGATAAATGAATGCTTTATATCTATTTAATTGTATCTAATATAAATTCTTGTAATAATACTAATTATATAGTACAGTACTGTATAAATATTCAAGAAATCAAAAATAAAATAGCAGGTGATGTATAATAATGATTATTATAATTTTATTTCCATCTGTTCAACAAATGCTGAAACCTAGGTGGCAAGCACACATACAGATTCCAGTAACTTAATACTTTTGCAACTTAACTACAAACATATAATGGACATAAACGAATTCAAACATGGTCCTTAACCTGCCCTAACTCTCAATATGAGGGTTACTGGAGGAGCCAAGCGGTAAGACTCCAGTTAAAACCTGACGCTGGGACTATGGGAGTGACCTGACCTGGCCAGGTTTGAACCGGGGTCTTAAGCACAAGAAGCAGGAACAATACCTCTCATACAACCGCTCAGCTCGGTTGCATAAAACAAAGAGAATAGTCTTGAAGTTTCTTTTTTCTTATAGTTCATATTGATTTAAAAATAAAATAGCACAGCTCGGTTGCATAAAACAAAGAGAATAGTCTTGAAGTTTCTTTTTTCTTATAGTTCATATTGATTTAAAAATAAAATAGCAGACACTTACAAATGCAGAATTGACAGCATCCACAAACTGGTCTTCAGGCATCGACACCAAAGCTTTTGCTCTGTCATGGCCCACAGACCATACCAATGAGCTTAATGTATCTGTCAGCTAAACAAAAAAGCCATCTTTATTCATTGAAAGCATGTCATCTACGTTTTATTTCATAACATAATATTTCAATATAACAATATTAACTATGAGGTAAACTTTTAATGAGCTAGTACTTACAGGAAGCATTGCAATCGGTCCTGAAGGCAAAAAACGTTGCCAGGCAACTGTATTCTCTACAGGCTACAGATAAATGCAATACAAATAATTAATAAATTATAAGAACAATAGGCTTATATAACACAGTATTATTCAGTCCTGTTTGAAATTGCCCCACGTGGGATAAAGAATTTTTTTTTTGAATGCAAAAGCCCTTATATTACATTTATTATTACACTATTCACTACTATTTCTACTAATTATCCTCACAAAAAAAAAAGAAGAAAGAATACGGACAAAATAAAGACATAAATATGATGCATATTAATCAATACAAAGAAATTAATATAAATAATTATAGTACAGTATAATGCAGTACAAAATATACTGGAAAATATGTTAGCATGTGGATACAAACCTCAGAGAGCATTAACGTTGCGACAACACCAGACTGGTCATAATCCCATCCAATGTGATTTATATTAGCTGCTTCCCTGATCTTTGATCTATTGCCATCTGCAGCAATTAGGAGCCTCGTTTCAATAAACTTCCCGTTTTCCAACTGTATCTTGACCCAGGCTGATGGGTCGACTTTACTTGGGAACTCAATTTTCTTTGCTTTGGTGTTGTATTGTACTTCTACTTTAGTCTTTTCAAGCTGTTTAGAAAGCGCCCTCAGCGTCACATCATTTTCAACAATGTGGGCAACGCTTATTGTGAGATCACCCTGGTCAAACGTTATCAGAGCGTCTGAGCATGCATCCCATACCTGCATCCTACAAACTGACTTTGTTCTAATCTCCTGTATATGTTGCCAAGCATCTATCTCTGAAAAAAAATCATACAGTAGAGTGGTATTAATGATCTGAATGCACACCATGGCCCACGATTCTAAAAGACATGAGCAAAAATTTCTATTCCTTTATTCAATATTTATGCTGCTATATCAATAGTTTTTAAGCAATTAAAATATCATTCACTGCCATCAACTACTGTACCTGTTAATTTGCTATTTTCATTCATGTCCATGTACTTTACTGCAAGCTAAAAAGTTCCAAAACTAAATATGCCACACTGCAATGCAAGAGGTTTATTTTCACCGCTAAAACTGCTGTACACTCACAGAAGAGTATCACCGTGTCAAGATTAGTGGGAAGTAACGTCATGTTATTGCCCAATCATAAGGACGCAAAAACTTGAATGTCAAATACAAGCATTGGAGTGCGCAGTATAGATTTAAATTTAAACTCTATGGCATTAATGTTAAGTTCATACTTACTTTCCATAAGTTGAACCGTCTGAGGATTGAGTGCACACACCCGGTTGCTGTATGCTTCTGGCTGGTCATCAGAATATGTTGGTTTACTACCCGTTTCCAATAACAAGATTTTTTGATGTTCAAACATCTTGTTATGTCCTGAAACATCAAGAAAGAAATATCAACATGTTAGCAAATTGCATATTATTAATAAATAATAATCACTGTCTTTCACAAAAGCGAAAAGCTTGTTGTGTTTGTCCTTACCAACGTTGTACAGGAATGACGGATCTGACACCTCAAAAGCTTTTAATTCATAATATTTAAAATTAAATTGAAGAATAAAATGTATTATAAACACTGATGCATGCAATGTGCAGGGGTGGCATGCACAGGGGTAGCACCAGTGGGTGGCTGGCGGGGCCCAGTCATTATTTTTATTTCTTTATCCATACATATAGTGCTATTTTATGAAGATAAAATAGAGCGCTCAAAGCGTGGACTACAGTAGCTCTCATACAGTAACTTCCTTCTCCCCCAAGGGTCTCTTCGTGTTTGAGCTGGTCTTCGTGTCAGGCCTGGACCCCCTGACGTCCGATGAACGACTAGGTCATCGGACCAAAAATTAAAAAGAATATAATAATCTGCCTATCTAAATAATTTCTATTTTGATTGCCAATCCCTAATAATATTGTGGTCTAAAAGCACATTTAGGGCCAAATTAAGACATAAAAACTCTCCCCATGAACCCTAACAGGGATTTTTTTATTCCGGGCCGTCGACCAAGGCTGTGTCGTCGCCATGGTTCAGACCTCTCCGTCGGACCCCCTGTCGGCAAATATCTGGAGCCACCGCTGTTTTGATTGTCAAACCCTAAAATAAAATTCTCCCCGTGTACCCTACAAGGGATTTTTTATTCTGGGACCTGGAACCCCCCCCCCCCCCAGCACCACCACTTGCACACCGGTGTACGGCGGTGTCAGGGGTCCCAACTCTCTCGGAAGTTACGAGAGCCTGCCAAAGACGCCCTCCCAGAAGCAAGCACAGAAAATTCACAATATAATACAGTATTTGCATATTTTTACACTTTACATCAATTGTCTCATGGAATTCAGCACTGATTTGCATCACCATGCGCAGCAAAATAAAATTAAATATGTTAAGGAATCTCATTTAACTTCAGATCTCAAGGAAGAGATTTTTTTTCGAACTTGGGGGTGGCGTGCAGTATGCGACATGCAGTATGCAGTATGCAGCAGTGTATGGTGGTTGCCTTTTAATTAGCGAGACCAATAATAAACGCTTGAGTGAACACCAGATAAATTACAAACCTAATGCACATGCCATTCCTGTGCCAACCATCCCAGCTCCAGCAATAACAATATCATAAAATTCGCTTGCAGGATTTCCTTCATTCTCTGTGTGTTCCTCTCTACTTTCATTTACACATTGGAATCGTACAGCTGAGAAGCAAGACAGGAACCGGTTATGTCTTTTCAAGTTTTCTATCAATAAAACACTGGATCTACATAGAGGCACTCCTCTGTTGAACGCTTTTGAGAGGTACATTATAAATCTGATGCATAAATGCCGTATTCTTGTAAAACTTTAGTCCAACACGTTCAGTATATTTCCAAACACTTCGCAAGCACTATCAACTATAACAACATTGATTAGCGCCATCTATAGATCTTTTTCGATTACTTGACCAAATTGACTAATCGTCTTTCATGTACCAAGACTTTAGGGTTGGCCCCTGGATGTAATGAGATGAAAGGTCTGATTTTATTGGACAGTTTTCCATCACGTGCGGAAAAATGGCTGGTCAACAGAGTAAAATATATCTTGGCCTTCTAAATGGTATAGCTAAAAGACAGTACTATGGAAACGAAGAATTTACTGACGATTTTTTAAAAAGTGAACTTTTTCCCGAATCGTCTGAAGATGAATTTCAATCAGTTCTTAGGAAGTTCAAAAATCTATTGAAGGTATCAGCCTAAGCCCTAGCCTAGCCTAGCTAGGTTATTTAGCCACTTCGTTTGTTTGGTGGTGTGGGCGGTGGAAATGTCGCATGCCCCTGTTTACGTTACTGTACCTACCGTTCAGATCTAGGCCCTAGGCCTAACACAGACTCAAGCGTAGGCCCTTTCATTCTGGGATGATACTATTATTACTCTCATTATTACTTTTTTTAATAGAAATTTTGTAGAGCAGTGACTTCATTTTTTTTCCACAAGTCTTCATTCCATTCAAGACAAGCCCTAAAAAAAAATATTTATTATAATATTAGAGGCCTAATACTTTTAAAAATTTTTGTTTATTTGTTTCTTAGAGTAATAGTAAGTGCAGGAACGTGGCAAAGTACTCTGTGCTTAAAAGCCCCTCTTGTAAATATTTTGTCATACTGTGCAATACAGCCCCTAATTCCCGCAAATTAGTGAAAGCGCTCTCATGGTTGAAATGTCACATTAACGTCTTTCGAAGAGTCGAGTCATAAATGTAATTTATGAGATAACTATATGGTTTTTCATTCATGTGGCTTAGAAATTAATTTCATCTAATTTACCGTGCGAATCCCATGTTTTTTACGCGCCGTATGTTAAAATATCATGGTTGTACTGTAAATACAACATATCTAGGCCTAACCTAGTCCTAGTTTTTGAAATTTGGGAGAACTTTGAACAATATCGGGAGACTCGCAGATAGCATGTAAATTCGGGAGACTCCCGATCAAATCGGTTGGGTTGGATCCTTTGTGCAAACTTCATTCAAGGGATGGTTGGACCATGGAGGTATTACTGAGAAGGAGATCACTTGAAAAAGCTACACGCACGCAGCGCTATGCAAATGAACCAAGATCAAAGCTGCCGCAGCGTATGAAGAACGTTTGCGCGATGCCTTTGAAGTCCCATGTGTTCCCCGCCATCAAATTTTCAGCAGGCATTGTTTACCAAAAAATTGAACATGGCGAAATGGAGAGCACCTTCTTTTCTCGATGCGCACTACATACAGTCGATCACTATGGCTGCGCAATCGTTTCCATTTTGAAGCTGATACATTTATCTCTCATAAAATATCAAACATATTAATATTTTCCACAAAAAAAAAGTTTCGAATTTAATGGAACATTTACATGACTTTTAAAAGTATAGTATATTTCAACTTCAATTTTCATAAATTGGCCAAAATTCGCCAATTCTAATTTTAACAGATATTAATTAATAAATGATTGAGGATTATAATAAACTAAGTCATTTTAGGGTTAACGAGGGTTAACTATTCGAAAAATCAATCCAAAATATGAGTATTTTTCAGTTTTACGCTGACTTAGCTTTATAGTCGAAGCAATCAATCTTTAGACAAAATTATAATGAACACGGAAGTAATTTTAACATTAATATTTTACGGAATCCGTTCCTGAAATATACAAATAATAACATACCAAAAGTCCGAAAAAATCTAATCAGGGGAACATTGTTCTTTATAAAGATATTTAATGGGTTAAAATCAAATGCTTTATTGCACAACTGCTCTGTTGGAAGCGTATAAATGCATGTCGTTGCCAAGTTCTTGCTAACGAAAAAATGTGAATTATAGGGTAATACGCCCGCGCACGATCCAAAGGCGGGGAACACATGGGTTTGTGGCGTCAAAGGGATCTGTTGCCGAGTGATCTCCTTCTCAATAATACCTCCATGGTTGGATCATGCTTCATTTGGCCTTCATTGTTGCACCATACTGTATACCATAAGTATTTTTGAATTGCGTGGATGATACCTCAAAAACTAGTTCAAATTTGCTTTATAAAATCGCATAGAAAATAGGTGCGCAGAATCATAATTATTGCATAATATAATTAAGATTAGGTCAAAGCCTAATTTTCTGCTAATTCTGCTTGAAATCAGCCCTTGTTTTCCAAAATGCGTGGACAGATTTCTAGGCCTAGTACTTGGAGGATATATTCCTCAAGCAGGCCTTACTTTAGAGTTATGGTCCTGCACAGTTTGGGTCATTGGCACAATTTGCAAAATGCGTATTTTTGCGTAATTATGCAGATAATCCTAAACGGGGGGTTTATTAAAAGTTGTTTGCATTCCTTAATGTAAAGAGAGAGCTTGTTTAACAAATAATAGTTTTTATCTTTGAAATTGGAGTATATTCTGAGTGCAAATAATCATTTCATGGTTCTTTTTTGTTATTCAGAGTTTAGTTTCAGCAGATATGGACTTTAACCAGCTTGAAGCATTTCTAACATCTCACAAGAAAAAGCGTGACGGGGGACTGACAGAAGAACAAGCAGCTGCCTTTACAAAGTTCTGGAAGAATAACAAGACAAAAATTCACGAAAGTGTAATATCACAGGTGTGTAAAATATAAATTTAAAGAAGAAATAATTATACTGTATACTGAATGTGTGCACCTTTGAGCGTTTACCCTATGATGTGATACGATAATGCTTTATATTACAATCGTCATTCACACAATATGATACACAATTATGTGCAAGATAAAGGAATTTGGTGTTTTTCTAATGTTGTTTTTGAGCATTTTATGATGTGTGGTGAAAATAACCAATTTTGTATGTTTGCAGAGTTCTTGGAACAACACATTAAAAAGTATGAGTTGGAGAATTGATGTCAAAGGTCAAGCTAAAAATATTGAGCAGATTAACACCCCTACAGCTATTGTTGAATTGCAGATAACAAACACACATGGAAAAAAAGAAGTAAGTATCTGTACAAGACAAGACTATATGTACATTGATAACCATTCCCCAGAAAGGTGCAGCACTTATGCTTTCATCTTAACTAATACAGCATTCTCTGAATGAATTTAATAAATACTAATAAATACTACAATGTATTATGTTATAAATAATAAATAATCAAGTAATTTGTATCATACGCACACTTTGGAATATAAACAACAGATATTTAATAACTTTGTTTTATTTCTTTCAGGGGACAGATATTGTGCGATTTGAAATGGACGAAGAAAAACTTGGACATGTTATGCGAAGTTTAGAGGAAATAGAGCAACAAATTCAATCGCATGTATCATGAAAATTCCAATTTACCTGTGAACTGACAAGTGGACTTGTTTGTAAATTCATCAGTGAACTCACTTTTTAAGTTCATTGATGGACCTGGCATATCAACACATTCTACTATTCCAAAAAAATCCACATAAATCTGTGAAGTCACCAGTGAATTTGCCTATAAATTCCCCAGTAATGTGAATTCTTCTATTAAGTCACTAGTTTCCTTTCCTGGAGCCTTGCCATGAATCTGCTTGATTTTGTACATTGTCTATCAATTTCAAACTTGCTATCTATATTGTCAGTAAAGTCTAGAATGGGTTGCCATTGTGTGCCTGCGAGTTGCATAAATGAGAAGAAAGGCAAATGTACAAAAAACATAAATGATCTAATAAATTTCCACCATCTAATTAAGTTATAATTAAGTACACATATCAATGCATGGATAAAGATTTACAAAATACAGGTACAATTTCTTGTAATACTAAAGTGATATTGATATGAATCAATATTTTATATAATGCTGTGTAGTGCATTAAAAAATAAGATACAGTATATTCACTTTACCATCATTTCACTGGACAGAAACCAAGTTGGCTACATTTCAAAGTAAAAACCATTTCAAATGGACCAATATCTCTTAAATGTAGAAAATATTTCATAATTTTTACATATTTTTTGCAGAAAATTATTTAAAATCAAATTAAATTTCAATAATTATTGAGAGTATAAAAAATTCACCACAATATAAATGATTTAGGAATTCGTAAACATCTTTCAATATTTGGAAATTGCAAATCTTTTAAGCTTTTTAGTATTAATAATGTATTTCATTGAATTTCTTCCATTATATAGTATATATTAAACAATATACAGTAATTATTTCACCTACTTTTATTCTGTTTTGTTATTTTTTATATGAAAATATGTAATCATGCAATGGTGAATAAAGAAAATATTTTCAAAAAGTAGAAAAAAAAGTTTTTATTTTGTATGCAATGGTCTGTTGTAATTACATTACAGTATTTCTACTTCTGCTACTATGGAAAAACACATTTTTTTACTAGTAAATTATTACTTATTATACATACAGTATTTTGTTATTTTATCAAATAAGATAGTTTTATTATTCCACTAGCTACCACCTGATACAATACAATACGGCTCTACAATTGTGCTATTTTCGGGCATCCCAAAATTATACTTTTAAGACCCCAATATTAGGAATTGGCAATCATAATACCTTTGATTGGATTTTAAAATAAATATTTTGACGACTGTGTTGCGGTGTCGGACAACCGCAACACAATCATCAATTGCAGTGCGTTGCAAAACAACGAGAACTACACTACAGTACATATCAATACTAAACATGCCATTGATTATACACTACAACCAGAATAACCAAATTTTTGTCCGGGGATTTTCAGTCCCAATACCTCAATCTGAAGACTATAGCCTACAGAGAAACCACCAAGAAAATACCAAATATGCAAACTGTTGATTGATTTTGTTCCTACACCATGATCATTTTGTTTTTTAGACGCTGGAAAATAATCTTTGAGGCGTTTTGGGCGATCGTTTTTTTCTTTTTCTTTCTTTTTTTTTTTCTTTTTTTGACTTTCCTAAATCCGCCTCCGACCTATGTCAACAACATCCATCATCATCGTCGTCGCCATCGTCCTGGACACCATCATTTTCATCATCATCATCACAACCACCACCATTATACTGACATCGCCATCACCGTCATAATCATCATCATATTTTTTCATATATATATATATATATATATATATATATATATAATATATATATGGTATAATATAGCGTAACGGTAATAAAACTCATATAAGATGTTGAAGTTTAAAAAATACTAAAATTTATTGATGCGAATGTTTCGGCTACTCCTGTAGTCTTCATCAACGCTTGACATAATTTTTTATGTAATTCTGTACTGACTATTGACAATCAACAACGATCCGCCCTATTACAAAACAAAAGTTTGTACTACGGAGGATATAAAACAGATTGACTTACTGAAGTTGTTTTTATCCTCTTCGACGTTTACTGAGCCTAAAGTTTCAAAACTTGTTAATTTTTAAGGAGATGATACACCACCCCTAATTTATAATATATATAGACTTCTGTAGAAAAAATCTTGAATAATATTTGTTGTAAAAACACAGAATACAAATCATAATGATGAAATTATAAATATAGGCCTACGCTTAGCTAGTGCGTTGTCAGTGCTCAAACTCAGTTATGGGGTGCTGTAGTTTCTATATCTCTGTTCTCTAGAGGGCAGCATTTAATCCACGGTAACTTTCCGCAAAGCCTGTCTCCGGTACTAGAAAATTTGAACGAACAAAGGTTACTTTGATCTGTTTATTTATTTTGAACACACAGAAGTTACTTTGATCTGTTTTTTTATTTAGATAAACTACGAAGTGTTCAGTTGGAAAGTTGACAATGTGAATGTAACGAATGCATTGAATCTGTTTTCTATTATTAGCTATAGTCAACACATTTGTTAAGCTATAGTCGTCATGAGTTTACAGTAGGAAAATCAAAGAATATGAAAAAAAAAAAACATAAAT
This sequence comes from Anneissia japonica, assembly GCF_011630105.1. NCBI lineage: Eukaryota > Metazoa > Echinodermata > Crinoidea > Comatulida > Comatulidae > Anneissia > Anneissia japonica. Next base: position 434,931 of record NW_022712275.1, read on the forward strand.
GCAATTGATTAATGAAAATATTATGTTATTTTAATATAAATATCAAACTAGACGACCACATTCATAAAAGTATAAGTTAGGCCCAGTCAACGCGAGATTTTTTTTTATAGCGTTCTTTTTTGCGAACCCTCCGGCCGCATAATGGCGATTTCCAATAAAAATAAAATTTTATTTTTGGCCAGTTAGTGCAGCCTCCGCCATGAAAAATAGAAATTTAAAAAAAAAAAAAAGAATATTTTGTATTTCTACAAAAATAAGGTTTATATATATATTTCTATATTAATTATAAATTTAAATCATTTCATCAATCTCATTACTACACTATTTACATTCATCAATACATTTTTATTTTTACTTTCTCCACCTAGATGCTTTGGAAAAATAATTTTGCTGAGTAAGAAAACAGAATTTAATTTTTATTTTTCCGCCCTCCTCCGAGGATCTTTAAAGATGTAAGTTCGGTAAACCATAGTCAATAGCTAAAGGCTAAACAAAGTCTCACCCAAAGTTCAGACAACTACAGTATTTGTTTTCAGAACGCGCTTTATTATTATGCTTAGATGTGTAGGTAGTTTAGGTAAAATATGGCGTCTGAAGTTTTCGCCGAAGATTGTTTTGATAGAGTTTGACTAATTTAAGCTCTTCGCTATGACGTGACAACCTAATTGGTAAGTATCCGATATTTGTTTTATAGTTTATAATTTTCAAAGGTATCACATTTTGGTTATTTTACGAGAGAATTCTGTTATATACGACAAATATTGCACATACCACACATATTTCAAAACTGCCAAATCGTTCGACAGCTTTGCGGTGAGCAGTACCTTTAAAAAGCTGCTCCCGACCTTACTTCCTACTTAGGGCTAGGCCTACCCTGTAGCGTAGGCTAGGCCTACAGTACATTACACCATGGAATAAAGAATAACAAATCCCAACATTTCTTTAAACGTATATGTTTGACCTCATCTCTCAGTGGAAATTTTAGGCCTATGCCCTAGGCCCCTATTTTATACTGTGTTCTGGAGAGAACAACAGACAGAATTATTATAATATATATTTAATTTTCATGAAACTGGGGCCTAGGTAGGCCTAAGCTAACTAAAGGCCACACTTGCTCCTGCCGGCTAGGCTAGTCCCCCCCGCTACCCTAGTCTGCCTAAGAGTAAGTCCTAATTATAAGCTAGTCGGTGTAGGCCTAGGACCATTTCGGAGTTTGGAATCGCATTTTGTATTGTATGTTTTCAGTCAGTTCGATTATTGAATGACTAATTAAGTATCCTAACTAAGTAATACTGATAATTAGGCCTAGGCCTATATAAAGGAATAATGAAATAAAAAGACTAGGCAAGACCAGGCAAGACAAAAAAACATGTCAATTCACCATGGCAAGGGAAGCCTATTTAGTGCCTGGCCTAGTATTAGGCATAACTGGAGTCTTTGAAATGCAACAATGTCAATATATTGTCTAGCCTATGTCTTTGATTTCACAATAAGAATGATAAAATCATCTGACCTTTTTCAAGTGGTGGAAAAACCTTGACTTTTGAAGAACTTAACAGATCCCTCAGAAGTTTGGAAAGTTCATTTCCGGCCATCTAAGAATCAAAATTTCCATTGGGTCCCCGACTCCTTTGTTTTTTGTTTCTGGATCTGCCCCTGCCTCCTTAAACCATAAGTTAAAAAAAAAAAAGATGTTGAGCTATAAACAAAATGTTAAAGGTTACAAATTGTATCCTCACTCTTTATTCCTGCAAATGAACTCACTGGTTAATCCTGCAAAATGTCAATGAACAAATTTTACATCGTTTGAACTGTCATAAAATCCCTACGTCTCTTTTTGCAATTCAGATTGTTTGTTGCTTGCATACAGCAGATTATAGATTATAATAACAGCATCCTTCGTGAAAGAGAAAATTTCACATCCATATTTTATTAATTGAACACTATTGTAACCAGTAATTTTGTGGGATGGATAGCTTCAGAATTTGTACAGTAGTTGTCATGAATGGATGCACAGGCGCTAAAAATGTTAAAAAGAAAAAAAAATACTCGGTGGTAGACACACAAATGGGCTGTTTTATGAGGTTGGGAGTTCAAATTCATCACCTTGCCCTTTGACAATGCGCTTTATACATTGTTTCTCTCTACCAAGGAGTACAGTATATAATATGTGGGTATGTGGTATTATAATAGATAAAAACCAATGTGTTGATTAGTACAGTAACTGCATTTTTGTAATTCTCTCCCATGGATCTAAGTATGTGTTTTATAATAAGGTATTTAATCCAGTAACAGTAGTAGTGGTGTGAAGCGCGTCCTTTGCATAATAGTATAATGTATTATTTAAGAACAGCAGTCTCCACGCCACTTAGATTGTGGGTACCTGGTAGGCCCGAATGCCAGTGCAGTGATTACAAGCAACAACATAAATGTTATGGAATACTTCCCAGGAAGCTCTGTGTGCTACATTTATAGGTGTTAGAGAACAGTTGACATTATGTTACAGTAATAATAATAATATGTTGCTCTTATATAGCGCTTCATGCACAATGCCTCTAAGCGCTTCACATTATTATCCCGGTCATTGGATCAAACACACATGGAACACATACTCAACAACAAATTAAATTAACAGTACTGTACTAGCATTTAAAAATCTATACCAAAAGTAAAGGAAAACAACATGAACATGTTTGAGGATTAAAATTCCTAAACAAACAATAAACAACTTTTATAAACAATTCTGTAACGAATAGTAGATCCTATTAACGTAGGCTGGCATATGACCATAATTGTAGTTCATTGCTGGTTGATTGAAGCATTCCATGGTTGTAAGTTTATGTAATACACAATGTTTTTAGCAAAGTCTATCGTGATTGCATCATGGGGTTATATTGTAACATCCATAAGACCTATGTACTGTACACTATTGAGTCTTCGTAATCTCATTAGTCAGGTCCTTATCTACGCTTGTAGTTTACAACATTTCTGTACTCCCTCAGGATAAAATGTGCTTTACCGCTGTTGCCGGTAACTTAAAATCAATATGCATAATGTACATACTGGTTGTATTTGATGAAAGTCAATAAGCATATACTGTAGTAGGCCTATTTTCTGATGATGATTCCATTTAGTGTTGTTGATGACAGTGATTTAATCATTAAAAATCTAGGTGCATATTATTAATGATTCATGAGTTTTCATTTAATCTATTGTTTAATATTCCAAATTAAATTTACAGTATTCCATCATTGGCAGCATGAAGGCTGAAGTACAGAGGTTTACAATAAAATTATGGATTGCAAAAATCACAATTAAAAAACAAAACACAATTATGCCTGTCTATTTGATGATGATTGATTATTCTAAAGTCAAGTATGTCAAATGGATTCATAATTGTATTAATATCATACCTGGCTATATTTGATGTTGATAATTATGGTGATGTACTGTAAATAATTTAAGTCAAATGTTAATGATTATTATTATAAATAAATGTACAGTTAAATGGTTATGTAATGTGTGCCAATATTCATTTTACCATAGAATAGAACATTACAGTTTACTATCTGAGTCATTCAAAATTATGAAATTATCTTAAATCCTATTCATTAGTTACAGGTATTTTTTTTTGTGAGGATCAATTAAATAACTTTCCCATTTTTTAAACAGGACCCAACTGCTTAAGAGCCTTACCACCTTGTTTAAAGATAGCACACTACCAGTAATCATGTTATTTATGTGTATTGTAGGTTTTTAGAATCATTAAACATTTAAAAACACTATATAGTACTTAACTTGTTTCTTTTATTATGTAGTGTGTTGGTCAAGCATATTGGATCTCTGCTGCTAGCCAGCAAGCCTAGACTAGGTCTAAAGCTACAACAATTAACTTCTTTTCATGTAAAATAAATGTAATGATGTTCATGTAAGCCTGACGTAAAAAACCCACCATTAGCATTTTTTTCAGTGAAATTTATGTGGATATTGTCACATGAACGTATTTCCTATGAAAACTTACATGTGTGTACATGTAAAGGAGTGGAATGAAATGCTTTGGATATAAACAACATCTGTTGTAAATATATTTAGGAATTGTTTTGTTCATGATATTCATAAATGAAAACAAAAATAATAGCTAAAGGACAAGCCTCAGGGCCTTGGAAACACCTCTGATAGTTGTATGGAGGTCAGGTGAGAAATACAGTACCCCTCCGAAACCAATTGTTACTGTACAACAATCCAGTTGAAACAATGTCTTCTACGCTTAAAACTCTATTTTAATTTATCATGTAAACCTTCTTTTAAGTAAACAATTCAAATCAATTCGTAATTGAGTAATTAAATGAAACACTGCTTGTGTAACTCTCATTCACTGAGAGAGGTCGTTAGAGATAATATAAATTTGTCAAAATGTCAAGACGGGCTGTGTTTTGTCATGCTAGTACACTTTTATGGGGAAAGCCACACCTAGATGAAGCTGGCTAAAAGGCTACCAAAGCTTGTTTGTAAAGAATGAGAAGAATTATTATGGACACAGACTAAAATTGCATCATTGATAAGTCTCCTTTTTTCTTTATAGATTTGATGTAGACAATAAAGTTCACCATGTCATGAAATGGCAAATGTAGCAATTATATGCAAAGCACCATATTTTCATGCAACACAAAAATGATAGGAAGACACAACATCTGCTCTTGGCAACATACCATGAATGCAATGATAGATGCTCATGTACAGTATGGCATTCAACTGAGATTCTAATTGGAAGCATTTCATTTAGGGCCTCAGTTTAGCAATCATTATGTCTGATAGATAATTATTGAAGCTATAGCCATCTTTATGCTAATGTACAGTAGCTCCTCAGCTTGGTTTCGTGGGTCATTTTGATATCCTAGGTAGCCACACACCCCAGGCTCTTCAGGTGGTAGGCTTAAACAAAGCCACATCATATATGCTACATGATCCGCTGAATAACTTTTATTGATTTCGTCATTTGAGGCTATCTTCACCCACTCAACTTACACATCAACGTGTAGACCTAACCTACATAATTTCTATATCAAAATAATCAGTATGCTGCTAGATCATATATGTCAAATATGAAATAAAACCTGTAAAATATCTGCACATTATTTTTAATTTAAAAAAAATTGATTTATTCAGCCTCTTTTAAGAAAATTTCAATATACAGTATAATAAAATCAAATAGTAACTCACAGAAAAATTTGTCTCACCAAAAGTTGTTCTATTCCGTGTAGACTTGTAATACTAATAAAATAAAAAAACCACAATCTACAAAATTAAATTTTACAGTAAATAGTCATTATATCACTGAATAAAGAGGGTGAAACAAATGTAGAAAAATGACCTATAAAGCTTAGCAATTTAATTCCAGTGTAGTTTGTAAAGGGGGAAAGGATATAGGTGTAATTAATTACTACTGCACTTAAAATTCAACATCCAAAACCAAAGTACAATAACATTAACCCAATTATGCACCCCTCTGTCCGGACAGGGTTTTGTGTATGAGGAAATTATAATTCAGAGAATTAAAATTTTCATAGCATCTCAGTGGTGAGGGTAGGCCTATGTTATAATATACAGAGTGAAGTAGTCCCACAGTAAGTGTTTTTGTAGTTAAAAGAGATCATTCATAATGACGTCATCGCTGCAAATCAAGTTCAAAAAGTCGTAATTAGGAGGTTCATAATTGGGAGATTTTGTTGTAATAAATAAGTGGACAGAAGTGATGTTAGTTTTCAAATATAAATTATAGTAAAGAATGTTTCTTCACCTCAAATTTACAAATGCACGAATATTGTAGATTAACATTCTTTTCATAGGTGCATGGTAATTACTATAAATAGATTTTTTTAAGTACATAGTCTCTACATCAGCAAAAAAATAATATTGGTTAGATGTTTAAGCAGTTGTATTTTTTAAGCTTTTCAACATTTTTTTACAGCCAGTACTGTATTTATTTTAAATGTTGAGCAAATATTTTTATCATGTTTATTTTGTATCAATGGTTACACAATATATGTACAAATACCATTACAGTATACAAAATAAGTATGATACTTCTGTGTTTAATTAGAATACAGTAGTATTGTTTGTTGAGACTACTGTATTTTTATTGTAGCCAGCATACTCTGCAAGCCAACAGGGAATTTATCAGATGTTCAGGCCAGTTAATGAACTCCTATTCTTATTGAATAGGATGAGTTCGGTGATTCACTCAGCAATCATTTACACTAAACACTCATAATTTATTGTATGATAATAAAATTTTCAGAACACAATCAGATCTTCAATTTGCTGAATGGATGGAAGCAAGTTAAACCAATGTTGTGGTATTAAGTATTGTATTTAAGTAGTAATACTGTATCCAATTAAGTATGTTCTTAAAGTGCTAAATTCCACAAAAGTGATGTTTTTAAATAGTATTCATTCCACCCCTCTCCCCACCTAAAAAGAGGAATAAGACAATTCCATGAAAATAGAAGTACTTTAATCTTTATTAGAATAAGAAAGAATAATGATGTACAGTACTTGTGTGTGATAATAATAAAGAATGTGATGTTAAAGTCAGTAGTAATGTGTGCCGAGAAATCATGGTACGGCTAATAAATTTTCAATTAAAAGGAAGTGATTTTAACTGGCTTCAGAATTGAAAAATGGCAGCTGTAGCCACCTATTAACTTGAGAGCTATAGCTTTTGTGATCCACTGATGTAGTGGGTGGCTCAGACCTTGGTGATCTTGTTTAGAACACACACAAAACAAAATTTAAATGTAGTATCATATTAATGTTCATTTGAGAACTGATTCTGTATCGTTCGTTCGTTACTTCATTCAAAGTCTTTTCCTTCCTAGTGATCTTCAAAAGAGTTTATTGAGAGTCCCTGTATAAATTTGTGTGACCTTTTCAAATATTACTGTGGGTTTAGCCATTTTTCAAAGTTAATTGTGTTTGTACTATTTATAATCGCAGGCTCTGTTCATACAATAATGTATTTTTTAAAAACTTGGCTTATGTAGGTTTTATATTTAGTCAAAAAGCTTAAGTGTGATTCCAGTCTTTGAATGTAAAGCATTATGCTATTTTAACCTACTGTAGAATGTCAATATATTTTTCATTTAATGTCTATTAATATTAATTATATAGTGATTAATATTTTATTGTGGATTTACAGAAAATTGTTATGTACAGAGATCTTGTTGTTATATTTGGCCGGTAAAACATACAGTATTTGAGGATATTGGTTTGAATCCTTTTGGAACATTATTTATTCTTCCATTTATTTATTGCATTTAAAATTAAATCTTTATTATAGCCAAATTTAAATAACTATGTATATTATTAATAATCTATGTAATTTATTTGGGGTTCTCCAACCAGGATCATAGCTTTTAGTTATTAGATATAAGTTGTGTATTAATATGGTTTGTTACTTTTTTTCCCTAGTGCAAGAATGCTAGCCTTAGGCCTAAGAAGTATACCTTCATCCTCTAGTCTGTGACTATACTTATCTGGGGAGCAGTCATGGCTGATGACCTGCTGAGCCCAGATGCCATCATCAAGGACCGATGGCAAGTGGTAAGTGTAACCATATCATGTGTAAACATTGCTATCAATTTCTGTGCACAATTGCCATACGCAATTTGAATTTAAATGAATAATTACAAAAATTAGCAATTTCATATGTACCACAAAGTTTTCCAATAAAGATTGTTAAATATTTTCTTGTAAGGGTGTTTTAGGGAGAGGGGGAATGAAAATTATTCAACTTTGAACTAAATCATTGAATGAATTTTCAAAAAATGAATAATAATTATTTCATTATTGTCTTATTCAAGTTCATAATTTATACACCATGATATAGAATTATAATTTAACGTGGCTGAGCAGCATTAGTTTTCTACTGTTCTGTTGTCGGCTTTGGATCTATCTAAAAAACATCAAACCCTTTTAGTCGTCCACGTTTCACAGTTTTTACACGATATTGAAAGAAAGGCATGTTCATAATCTTTAGCTTTTGGGGAGTACAGGGTCATTTTCCATTTTTGTGCGACAGCCTTAGCTTCACTAGAATATCTCCACTATGGTTTAGGTCTTGTTTCAGGGCTGTAAAAAGTTGGTGGTCATGAGTCCGGGACTTGAGTATATTAGGGATGGGCTAGCAATAAGTACATTAAAACTAGATAAATATTCAATATCTGATATATTAGGGCAAGCAGTTATTTTAGGAAAAAAAAAAAAACTGTTTACGGCTCTGTATGATTTAGTTGACATAAATTATTTAAAAATCAAACAAGATGTAAAATTTTACTAAGATATAAATTCTGCTGAACGGGTGTGAAAATATAGCTGTTTAAAGTCTTCTAAACAAATTTGAATTCCTTTTACTCATCGTTGACCTGGAAGTAATAACTAACCTTTGATGTATACTGTCTTACTATTTAACTCTTGATCAATAACTATTTGTGATAATAATTAAAGCAATATTATTGTTTACATTGCTATTTCTGCCAGTTAGTGATTATTATTATGGTTATTATTGTTGTTAATGTTGTTTTTATTAAATATTTATTGTTATTCTTTCTTTTTTTTTTATTTATAGCTTATTATAGTTACTGATTGTGCTATTTAAAAATATTTGATTATGTTAATTGGTAATTATTTAAATATTATGATTTTTGTTATTAGAATGATAATTTTCTGTACTAATTCTGGTTATTACTTGGGTTTTCTTTTCATTACAGATAAAGAAAATCGGAGGTGGTGGATTCGGTAAGCGATGCTTTCTATATTTAGCCAGGCACACGCTGCGTCTATGGTTGTGGGCCGACGCGATTTCACGGTCAAGCCATGAGTAACAAATAATTTTGCTTGGGACACCAATAATCAGCAGATGGTGTCACGTTGTCAAATGCCCACACATATATGTAGTGTGTGCCTCTATTTATTGATTAATTAATAATGAATTATCATTTTTTTTTTTTTTATGCCATGTTCAAAAAAGCTCATCATAATAAAGACCATTATTGTTTTTCCTGAGTTGTTTATTGACAGTTCTGACTCAGCCTCTCAACTTCAATGTCTTGGTTCAAATCCTTGCTGTGCCTTTGACCAGTGTCCCTCAGCAAGACACTTTATCTGTGCTTTTCTCTCTCTGCTAAGGAATGTTGGTTGGTATCTCATAGTTTCAAGCACAAAAAATCCGCTAATTACTAATAATAGCATTATAGAATTTTAAAACTTATTATAAGGAAAACTGCACTTTCTTTTCACTATGGAAAGTTGATTGGCCGAGCGGTTAAAGTCAGGGGCACCGTAACCTTCAACTATAATATCGGCGGTGGTTCAAACGGCTCACTCGACAATGGTTACGGTAGTGGGACAAGTCTTCTCGGAATCGGATAAGAACTTTAAACCGTAGGCCTAGTGTACGCATTTGGCTTGTGTGCCAGTACATCCTTCAAGAAGAGTAAAGGGTTACCCCGGTGTACTGGTCCATTCGGTCCCTTGTGGTTTAATGGATATGCCAGGTAGGATAGTGATTAAATTCACTGATTGGCATATTGTGCCTAAAGAAATGAAATGAAATGAAAAATTATAAGGACTACTCAAGGTGCATTTCCTTCCTGGTACAGATCCAGCCATGCACAACGTACCAACTCCTGCACTCACTGTGAAGTATTCCTAGTAGGCCTAATGTATGTAATTTAGCACTACTAATTTCATTCCAGATAATTCACATCCTACCAGGGGCCCCAGGGAGCTGAGTATGTGTTCCATAGGTGTTTGATCCAAGGATAAATCTCTCCAGGTTATCAAATTTTCTTTGTCAAAAGAATGTTGTATGACCATATATAGTCATGTTTTGCCTATATATGGGCATGATGTGATGTCATCATGACCATATTTAAAGTATGTAACATGTGAAGCACACGAGAGCTTGCTTGGCATAATGTGATATAAGATTGACACATTTTTATCAACCCAACATAATCAATAATTTAATAATAATCAATCATTTTTTTCCCAAACACAACAGCAAGGTAAAAAAACAATCAAGAAATATAAAAATATACAATTCATGATAAGGTTTAAGACATTTAAAAAGAAACGTACTACAGTTCTGATCTATTCTGTTTGGTTATCAATAATTTTTTTTAACAAACAAAAATACCACAGGGCATTTACAAAAAAGAATTATTCGTGAATTTTCATTTTAATTTATTGGTTATTTATTTTATTTTAATTATATACTGTAGGTTGTCATTAATTAATAATTTAATTGAAAATTTTGTATACTTTAGTCATACATTTATTATATTATAATTGTATATAATTTAAATAGGTATAATTTTTTTAAATATTATGTAATTATTAATTTGATAAAAATTAATTATAAAAAATTATTAATTATAACTATCAAGAATTATTAATTATAAATTATTATTGTTACATATGATTTTGTTAATAAATATTGATTTTTTTTTTCTTAAACCAATTTATTTCACTTGTGATATTCTGATCCGATCACTAATTCTTCATCAGTCATTATTGCTGTTGATTGATTGATGATTATTTACTAGTAATTTGATATTGATAAATCTGTAATAATTAAAGATTACTCCTATCAACTCATAAGTAATATACTGTATTTTAAAAACTGATTGTACAAGAAATAGGAAATACCTTAACTATCCATTCATTGTCTGCTATAATATCTTGTTTCAACTTTGACACTGGTTCATTTAACAGCTGTATTTGTTTATATCTCCCCAATATGAAATTTAATGTCTGAACTCGTAGTAGATAATTAATAGAATACCATCGTAGTCTGATTCATAGTGATTCAACAGTGTTTACAAACTTAAAGGCCAACATTTATTGCACAATATTTTTTTAAAACACATAACACTAGTTAGTATATTGGTAATAATAGAAACAAACTTGTGGTAATATAATATTAACAATAACAATTACAGCAACAGTCAGCTAAGTATATTGAATTTATAGTCTTGTTACGTCCAACTGTGTAAGACACAAATGAATCCATTTATTTTAAAAAAAGGATCCAAAGGACATATTATGAATATCATCAAATGATAATGTATTCCAGACAGTTGTGTATACTGTCAATCCAGTACTACACATGAATAATGATTTGCATAAAGTATACTGTAGTTGTTGAAATAGGCTAAGAGCAATATACATAGTGCAGCTGTTTGAACTGAGCCATTTCACCAGGCAGTTGTTTTTAAGGAATAGCATTATCATTCAACCTGGAGTAAGAAGGATTTTTGCAGATAAAAATAGATTACCATATATGTACTGAGCCTACAAACTTGATTTTATTCATTGTCTTCATCATCTTCATTCTCACCTTCATCATCTTCATCATCTTTATCCATCTTTATTCATCTTTATCTGTATCTTCATCAACCTCATTGTCATTGTTTTCATCATTACTGATTTTAATATGTTATTGTTATCATCATCCTCATCTGATCAATCAGTATTATCGCCACCTTCATCATCAATATAGTCATGATCATGATCATAAAGTTTTTTTTAACCATCATATATGGTAGTTGAACAAGTTTTCAGATTGTATTCAAGGAACTGTACTTAAATATGCTAAAATCATGGACATCACAAGTTTATATTACTAATACAGTATACGCTACTTTCTCATTCTAAATTGTGCTTTCATACCCGAACTTGATTTTACTGAAAGCTCCTTTTGGATATCATAAGTAGCAGTTTGATCTCAAAATACTTTCTGCCAGCTTTCATACCTGATTAAAATATTCAGTCTCCTTGGAATGATTACTTGGGGTTCATTGACCAACATATATATCATGCTTATGTCCCCATTCTTAATGAGGGTTGACATTACTCTGTTAAATGTGACATTTCATTAGTACAAAACACTCAGCATGTTAACAGTTCCTACTCATGGTAATAAATACTGTAGATTTTGTTTAATTTGTTATCTTATCTTTGAACATTTTGTTGTTTAATTATTTACTTCAAATTCTTGCCAATTAAAGAAATAAATATTTTTTTATTCTCTATAATTGTTTTATAATTATTTTCAATTATATAAATATAATTAAAAAATAAAATGTGTCATCTTCTGTAAAAGAAGATTTATTTTGAATGTCCAAAACACGGAAGAAAAATGAAAAATACAAATAAAAAATTGATCGCAAAACAGCAAGAGGAAGCAAGCAGTATTTCTATAAAGGAAGCAAAGTTGGAATAATTTCGTAAACATGATAAACTTTTTTTTTTATTGAAACATCAAGACCATGCATGAAAAACATAAACAAGTTCAACTTTAAACCAACTGATTTCAATGGTAGAATATCTATTGTACAGTATGACAATGACAAAGTAAAAAATGAACATAAAGCTCTAGAAAAAGTACAATGTTAATATAGTAGTCATACTAAGACATCTTGTGGGATTTACCTGCACTGCATTGCTTAGGAGAAAAGACCACCTCAACCATAAATTTCCATCATTTCATTATTCTGAGCCATTGCTTGTATAAATCTTTTGGTGACCCTTAACAATTGAACATACAATTGGTAGTTGTTGGAATTTGGGGGCTCTTCAGAATGGTGGCGAAAAGGAAATGATAGAACGAGTAACAATGGGCGTGAGAACTGTTATTATGAATGATTGGGTTACCATGTCTACTGTTTGGTAGAATGCAGCTTGTTTATGTAGTATATCAAAGCTTTAATTAGATAATGAAATCTTAATAGAGTCTCAAATAAGATTAATGAAATTATCTTGGCTCATTAAAGTACATGTAGATTAAAATTGTTATTAATTTTTAATGAACATTAATTTTGATTAAACTATGTTATTTTATTAAAATGTCTTAATAATAGTCGTTCTTCATAGTGCACCAAGCCAAGAAGAATATAGACTGTTGTTCCAAAGCAAATGTCCAGTGCAAATAGCACAGTTTGGTTGAATCTCTGTGAGGGCATGCTGGTATCGCACACATCACTGAAATTTCACAAAAAATAGCCATATTTAGACATTTAGACTGACTAACTGCAAAATCCTAGTAAATATTACTGCATTTTAATCCAAGTGCTACTGTAATCCAATGCGAACACAGCTTTAGTCATTTAATAGTCTTGCTTGAGAATATCAGGTGAGGTCAGGTGAGCAACATTTGTTGGTATTCATTTATTTATTCATTTCTTTATTTATAACAATGTAAATATAAAAAAGGATAAAAAGGAGAACAAATTATGCCTGGTATGATTTTTCAAAGGCATTTGAATTTTTATTTGTGATAGGTTTTATTTGAAATAAAATGTCACCATATTATATTATTTTCCAATTACTACTTTGTTTGAGCATATAGTAATAAACAAAATGCAATGTAGTAAACAACAGTCACAATTCATCAATGATATTTTAGTATTCTCAAATAAAGTTCGTACAGAATAAGAATGAGCATTACAATAAACCAATTTTTTGCTAATCTCATAATATTAGCAAGAAGATTCAAAATGAGTGAACATATTAAAGGACATATTCTCTATTTGGTTCCTGTCTTTATATGGCATTTAATGATATTATTCCAATTCCTCCCAGGGGACTAATGCTGTAAATTAAGTGTGCTAACTATCTAGTCAGGTGCCCACAGTGCAAAGAACCATAAAATGTGTTGGCTTGTGCCAAAGCAGCTTCTTATAATTAGATCTTGCTCACATCACAGAGATATGTATTATAGTTCTTGCTAGCTGCTCCTCGAACCTTTGGAATTCACCGTGTCATTCATGTCAGGTTATTAATATTATGATACGAGGGGGCTAACACCCCCACCCCCTGTCATGGCCAATAGTTGAGTCATATCCATAATGTATGTTAGTCATCATCTCAGTGTTGTTGCCTCAAACAACTCAAAGGTTTCAGGATTGTGTTGACAAATTAACCCTGAGGTTTTGCCAGTAATGTGGCCCCTTTTAACCATTCTGTAGATGATGTAACTGAAGCTATACTAATATATAATGATATGAACCCCTATCAACTGTGTGCATCATATTTTGCCTGAGGTCGTCAAATATTCTTGTTTGCAGAGAGAGGTTGAAAGTATGCTACGTATTGAAACTGCTGTATAATTAAAAACATACTTTTGTCAGATTTTTACTCTAGTTTTTTTTTATTCAGCAACCTTTAAAGAATGAACTGTCCTGTAAATTTACTGCCCCTCAGAGAAATAACAAATTAAAAAACATATATAAATTAATCAAAATTAAGGTCGCATTATAAAGTTATTTCAAAATATAATTTAATGATAATTGAATAGGCCTTTTGTATAAGTTATAATTTGAAATTTAGTGTAAAATTATTTGATTTTATTGAATTTTTGGTTGAATTTTATGTTGATTTTTCTTTATTTTAAATTAATTAGTAAGTCAGTAATTATTTAAATATTTCAATGACCTATTTGAAAATATAATCATTCAATGCATATAGTAGAAAATGTACAGTACTGGTATTATTTTCTCCTATAGTAGGCATAGGCTACTGTGCCCACTGTATTGCCTTCTTCCACATGTACTGTTACTATCAGGTAATAATACATTACTAGCATAGACAAAGAACCATTCTTAAATATTTAATACAATTTATGTTGTCTAAGCTTTTTTAAATTATGTAATAATGATTTAAAATTATTGATAGCAAATCATTATTAATATTAACTTTTGTAAATTAAAATATTTTATTATAATTATTGTTATAATTTTTATGTCAAATAATTTGTATCTGAAGATTCATGATCATTCTTGATGAATGATAAGTTGTTGTTGGTTGTGACTCATTGGAAAGATTAGTAAAGGGTCTTTTAAATATTTTCTTAGCAAAGAATGAGTCACTCCTACTGAGTATTACCTACTGATTTAGATAATGAAATGTCATTGCCCACTAAGGAACTCTTGCATCTGCTGGCAAACAACATTGTGAATATTTTTGTATAGCATGGCTCACAGTTTCCTTAATTGTATTTGATACTTAAAAAGACAATATGAAAACATCACAAGGCACATTTTCATTGCACAAAACCCAACTGCATTTATAAAAAACTATTGGTTAAATTTGCAAGTACAGTTCATGTAATTTGCTTTTGTATTTAAAAAAATGTTTATTCGTGTATGACCAATTATGGAAACTTAACTTACAAAATTTATATTTTTTTGTAAGTGAAGAAGTGTAAATTGCATTCATATTGTTAGTCTGATCAAACTAATTCCTCCATGGTCTGATAGTGCCATTTCTTGCCATCTAGTGCAGGACAGGACATAAAATGTTAGTGCCCCAGCCATGGTGGGGCTAAGGTGGTCTGGGCCCTTCATCTGTAAAATTTACTTTCTGGGCCCCCTCAATTTTGAATTCTTGGATCAGCCACGGTCATCAAACTAAAAATATGAATTTGCCTAGTTAAGCTGTCATGATAAATAAAATTTAACTGCTATCAGTAATAATAAATTGGCTATTCTACAAAAGTTGTTTTTAGTCATGTATCATGCACATGGATTTGAGGTTAATGCGGTCACATCAAGTTGTACATCTCTGACGTACGTGTAACAACACCTGAGAATACCTTACCCCAAAATGTTTTCTTTTAAACGTTTTTACATTTTATTGTTCCTTTATATATTGTATGTTTTCTTTGTTGTTTTTGTACTTTTGTTGCCATGAGAAAAACTAATTTAAAATTTTAATTTGACAATAAAGCTATCTTGTATCTTGTATCTTGTCTTTTTTTTTGTTATGGTTGACTCTTCTTTTGGATGAGTTTAAATGAAAGGGCAAGTGTTTCTCTTAAGTGTTTTTGAGATGATAATAAAATTACAAAATTCATAATTCATTTAAGATTGTTTCTCCTTTCATTTTAGGCGAAATATACGAAGCCCAAGATTATCTATTAGAAGAGACCGTAGCCATCAAACTAGAGTCCGCATCTCAACCAAAGCAGGTTCTCAAAATGGAGGTTGCGGTGCTTAAAAAACTTCAAGGTAATAATGGTTTCTTTCACAGTCCATTCACCCTGATTGATTACTCTCTTATAGAAAACAACAATTCTGCATCCTCGCTCAAATGTCATAACCTAAGTTATTTTAAATTTATCTATTCCTAATATATTGTTGAGTTGGAGGTTATTGAAGTTTCTATTGTAAAACCGACTTTCATGTTCATGGTGAAAAATATGATATAGTTGAGTATTTGTGCATGAATTAATATTCTGTAAGCTGATAATCTGAAGAGCCTTAAGTCAACAAATATGACCTGAAATGGTTTTATTATTGTTATTATAACTTCTTGTAGGTTAAACAGTTAGTACTCTACTAGTCTTCAAGTGTCATGTGTTAATGCTTTTTTTGTTGATTATTTTTAGTAACTGCTACTATATTACTAGTTTCTATACTGTACATAGTATTATTATAATGTATTAACAATTATTGAATGATTAGTGAACTTATTTGCACAGGATTAGTATACAGTACAACTAGTCACTCACTAGCAAGGTATCACTCAGTCATGCTACAATTTTGAGAGTTAATGTTTACATTTCAAAAGCCTATAAATGCTTTACTTTTACCGTACAAACTTAATAATTATATTATGTTATCGTAAATCTTTTGTGACATCACATTACTTATAATAATACATTATTTCAGTGGGTTTCCTGCTTTTGTGATTCCTAGGCAATGATGCTAAATAAATAAATAAATGTCAAAGTATCATAATTATTATGAAACTGTTTATTGATCACCTCAGTTTTTATACTGAGGCACTGTACCCTTAGGATATTTACTTTTCTCATTTTTTTTTACATTTCCAAAGACGATCCATTACAACTCGGGCATTCTGTCATCTAGTGTGTTTGGTTATTCCAGATATGTGTAACCTCTGACATCATCACTATCATCAGCAATCTGGAGATGTCCCAACTCCGGGTACATCTCACTATTAAAACAACACAAACAACATGTTAAGCATGCATTCTGCGCAATGCTATTAATAACCCACAGGCAGTGTTGGCTTCTTACATTAGTATACAGTATGTCCCTCGCCTTTCATGGACCATTAAAAGCTGGTATTAAGATATGTAAAAGGTGTGATATTTTATATGCCATCAGCTCCTCATTCACACATACAGTAGTAGACCAATGTATTGATTTCATGTCCATCTTAAGATCGGCATTGCTGCGACTCAACACTTAAGCCTGGTTGTGAGCACGCTCTTAAGCGATGAGTGTCATGTTCAACATGATTTATTTATTCACTGTAAATTAATCGTGGCTTCTTTCTATGTTTTGCCTTTTATTTAATTCTCTATTTAGTTTTGCACTCTTAACTTGCTGGATTATAATTTTCTGTGGAATAGCATGTAGAAATATTCGGTAGAAATATGGCTCCATACTTTACTTTATTTCAACAGTGCTTTGTGAGGGTAGTACATCCAGCCGGAGATGATCATTAGGGACCCTCAATACAAGAAGCAACGGAAATGAGAAAGATTAACTAAATAATTTTAAAGTATTAGTGAAACAAAAAAGAAACAGAAAAATGTAAAAAAATATGAAATATAAATTTAAAATAAAATAAAATAAATATAAATTAATTAAAAACTAAGACAAAAAATCTATAGAATACTGTTTTATGTCTGAATGACCCCAAAGCCTAATGTTAAAAAACACTAGAATCATTTTCAAATGTGTCAAAAAGCTATAGTAATGTAATTGTTGTACTGAAGAGAATATAGCTTACTGAATTTAAAATATCAAATCCACGATTATAATAAGAGATGGTATTAAACATTTGAATGCTAGTACAGTAGGCATTGATAAAATTGGTAGGTACTATACATAACAGACAATGTTGACACAAGTTGCTCTAAAAGTGTAATTGTAATTAAATTTTGTAGAACATTTGTATAGTTCTAATCTTTACATTTCTGTGCTTTAAAATGACAGATTTGAGTAGTACTGTACTGTAGATTGAAGATTATCAATTCTTAGCATTAAAAATCATTATTTTCAAGAGGTTGATATGGGAATTGAAAAGAGGGTTACTACAGGTATGCTCATTTAAATGATTTATGGTTTATATATCAAGGGAGCCATAGTATTTTTTCAAATTTAAATATTATTAAAATAATTTTGCTTTAAATCAATTTTTGTACCTTGTACATGAACATAAAATAATTGGTAAATAATATGGTATGTAGGTTGAAAAGGTTTTTTTATGGAGTATGAATGTACATGCGGTCAACAATTTGCTTACTGAAACACACCCTTGTTCTCTTCTTTTTCCCCCATGTACTTTATTATGTTTCATATAACCCCCGTGTTATTTTATATACTGTAGTGAGTGTGTCTTGAAGTAGCTAATGATGACCATTCATTGCCTAATAGCCAATCAATGTAGTCACAATGTTAGGATGTTTGCATTCTTATCATGCACCATTGATAAGGCCCAATAAAAAAAATTATTAGTTTATCACCCTCGCGCGCATGTCTTTTATGGTACTGGAAAAAAAAAATTTTTGAAAAAAAAAAAAAAATCTTTGAAATTTTTTTTATTTTTTTTATTTTTTTTTTTCATTTATTTTATTAATTTGTTAGTTGATTTTTTTTTTTTTTTTTTAATTTTTTTTTATTTTTCAAGGATCCCGGCAAGGCCATAAATCACACTTAACCTAAAACAATGTGTTAAAATTGCATGAACTTATGACATACAATATAAAGCACATTCGCAAATATAGAACAATGTTCTATAATGCTTTTATGAGCTGTATCAGAATTTCACACTATGACCCAAGGATTGAAAGTCATTCCTGGCTTATACTGTATATAAACATTAAAAAAACTTTGTATATGTTAATGTGAAGCATGGGGGGGGGGAGAAGGGATTGTTTAGCCATAAATGTGGCAAGTTTGTGTGATGTGCCCATATATGAGCATGATGATATCATATTACATCCAAATATGGGCATATCAGTTGTCACATAGAATTTTATAGTGTGGACAAGGCTTTCGAAGGCCTAGCCTATAGTCTGAAAAAAGGGAGGGCGCTTTGACTCAGCTACCTTAATTCCAAATCGTCACTGTGTTTGGGTAGCGCAACAATTTTTTGGGGGAACGGGAAGGGTGGAGGGGGAGGACTAATGCTTGTTCAATAGCTATATTGCCAAGTAGTGTTTCACATTATTGGAACAAATGCATGATAATGGAGCTTTTGCCGAGCTTCTTTTGAGAGTATTCCATTACGGTGCATTGGCTTTCAAATCTACCTGGCTGCCACTGATACTCACTGATTGAGATAAATAACCAAAGTAAGTGTTATCCAAAGGAATCAAGCAGGTGGCCAAAGTAGGAATAGAAGACTGAATTACAAAACCTCAATGTGGGATGACTATTGTTCTTTACTGTATATTCGGTGACAGTCATCATAGAGGCATCATTGTTTTTGTGATTGCCATTTCTCTTTGTAAAAAAGAAGGCGAGCATTATAAATGAAAATACTGTCTTTCATATTGTACTGTGTATATATGGCACCCGTATAATGAGCACTTATTAGGCAGGTGAAGAATGAACTTAAAATAACAACCTAGCAGAAGCCATAGGACAGATGTTCTTATAGGCATTTCTTTCCATATTGATTAACATTTCCTTGTAATTAACACAAGGAAAACAAGATCAGGGATGAGGGGAACTGATTGGTGGGAATTTTTTGAGCAATCTCTGCATTGGTCATTGCTATTCACAATTGATTTATGTCAACTTTGTGACCCTTTACAACAACCATCTGCTCTGTTGAAATTTATGAATTTAACAACTGAAAACAAATTTTTTTGGTGTGTCTATTTTAAAAGTGGACAGGTTAATATTGATTTGAGTAATTTTCTACTAGTAAATAACTAATAAATGAATTCATTTTTGAAATGTAGTGTGTAATTATTGTTCTTTCATGATTTATAATGTTGTTATTTTCCCATCAGTCTAATTTTGCTATAGGAAAACGGCAAGGCACAAGTCGTAAGGTTTACATGCTTGACTTTGGTCTGGCCCGCCAGTACACTAACTCCCAAGGACAAGTTCGATCGGTACGGTTTTTAAAATTTTTACTTCTATCAAATTCTGTATAAATTATCTTCATAAATTTTTGTTTTGCTTTTTCCGTGTAGTATTAAAGTGGCTCTAATCTCATATTAAAAGTCATTTATAATTTGTGTTATCTGTTTGTGGAAAGTATAATCATCCTGAGATCTACCTCTGGTTATAACATCATGTAGCTTCATATACTGCTGACAGTGGGTAGAAACATCTGTTTAAATGACCTTTAGCTTACTGTAGCAAGCCTACCCTTGAGTTTAATTTCCAAAGTTTTGTTTTTTCATGTTATGGTAAACACTTAAACATTAATTAGTGCTTTTCTTGCATTTCATTTCATACAATCTGTTAAATTACACTGTTTTTTCAGCCAAGACCAGTAGCTGGATTCCGTGGAACTGTGCGCTATGCATCCGTCAATGCTCACAAGAACAAGGTAAACTCCATTCCTTATTTGTTACTGAATTAACTGCAAAGTCACATTTAGTTAAAGCTATTGCATCAGCTTTAATATTTTATGCTGTCAGTTGCATTGTCAGATGTAATGTTCATTGAGAAATATGTGAATAGATTTTGATTTTTGTTGCTTAAAGATCTTTCTTTTTTACTTCACAGGAAATGGGAAGACATGATGATCTCTGGTCTCTCTTCTACATGTTGGTTGAATTTGTTGTTGGTCAGCTACCGTGGAGAAAGATTAAAGACAAGGTAATTTTCGTAACAATGACACAACAGCTTTGTGCAAGAACACGCTAGAGTTCTTTACTTATTTTTCACACGATATGCTTCAATTGCAGGAGCAAGTTGGATTGATGAAGGAAAAGTATGATCACAAACTCATGTTGAAGCACTTACCCTCCGAGTTCCGAACCTTCTTTGACCATATATTTCAGCTACGGTATGCAGATAAACCAGATTATGAGGTACGATAGTAAGAAATAGTTTACCACCTATAATCACACAATTAAAACTGTCATCAAGATTTTTATAAACAATGACAGATGTCTGTGATTAGTCCAAATATGGGCATGAAGATGTTATAACATACCCATATATGTATTTGTCAAAGCTAGATAGATGTGTTAGTTTATAATAAAATTAATAGTCTATTTTTATCTTGTAAGTGATAGTGTACTTGATTTTGGGTGCAACTACAAGATATGGACTGAGATTCACAAGTCATTCTGGCAACTAACGAGTATGATTTTTTAATGATTATTTTGAAAATGATTTGTTTCTACTATTTTTATTTGTACCACAGCATCTTAATTCTCTATTTCTACACTGTATGAATCGAAAATCTGTAAAGCAAGGAGATCCATATGACTGGGAGAAGGTCTATGCTGATGGATCACTCACCACAACGACAGCTGAAACGACGTCTCCACCAAAGGATCAGAAACAGCCTGGGTATGATAATGAACTTGACTGTTATTTAGTTATTACAATGTGTCTGAGCATGTCATTTGACTAACCTAGCTGATAATGCTGGTAACATTAATCATTGGAGTATTGTGATCTACAGTGTGACTATGACTCAAATGCTATCAATCATGAACATTACTGGTTCATGAGTTGTCTCTCATTCACCTATTAAACAGAGCAATTTTGTTTTCTCATGAGAATTAAACACTGTAGAAGTATCAGATGATAAATATCTATGGATGCTATATTCAGTAAAATATAGGGGGATAACTAGTGGGAGAAATGCCCAGGTCCTAGGCCACATAGTGGACAGGACCACTAGAGTAAGCAAATCATGATGAAAATTTGTGGACAATCTTTGTGAAGGAATACAAAGTAGATTTATGTCATTCTTCTCTGAACTGCTCACCAATTGCTTGTTCTGTTGCCTTTGTGCCAGTGTATCCATGAGAATACTTGTTGTGTAGTGGTGCCCACAGTTACACCAAGTATCAAACTAGGTTACATCATGGTACCATGTGACATTGCTAGTTACTAAGTAATTACCTACCAAGCGGTCGATTTCAGGGCACAAAAAAACATACAAACAATGTTGTAAAATTGAGTTAGAAAGGTTATTTGAAAAAGCTGTGTATATTATAGTTTATGTGTACTGTAGGATGCATTTTGACTGCTTGGGTGATGTTGCTTAATGATGATGAAATGAAAAAATATATTTTCTTTTTCAGCGAAATTGCTGTCAATACCAATGAAATCGACGGAAATCTAAGTGAACATGACAATAAAATTGAGGATAGGATTCAAGATGCTGATGTTGACATTGATAAAGTTGTTTTGGATTTGAGCAGAGAAAAACAAGATGAGGAGAAGGATGATGAGGAAGATGAAGATGAGTATGATGTACCATCTGACCAAGAAAGAGATTCTCATGAACAGGAAGGGGATGAAATAAATGGCCCAGTGGAGATTCAAGGAGGTCAGAATTTACTGCATGCTATTGAAGCATGTGGTAACATGCTGGAAGTTCCTTCTAAGTATAAGAAGCGACCAGTTAGTAAACGTCGGGAGCTATTGAAGCGCAGACACAAGCAAAAACGTTACCGGACTCATGATAGCCATGCCATTATTGAGGGCGATATGAGCACTTTTAAAGAGCAAGGCTTGACTGAAAAAGAACCTTCTATTGAGGATAACATTCTGCAGAAAGATGGTCAACTTCCACTGTTGGTACAGAAGCTTCAGCACCTTGATGCAGAGCTTTTCCATGATGAATGTAGATCACTTCCAAGAGACAAAGAGTCTGATAAAGTGGAAATACAAGAGAAAGAGCAAGCTCTTCCTGGTGGTGGCCACATTAAAACAGACAATCTTCCACATGATTTACCTGATCTTGAATATTTGACCAAAGCTGGTGCTATTGAACCTATGCAACAAGCTGGTTTCCAACTCTCTGCCTCGCAACCAGACCTTTTACCAAATTTACCGAATGATAACCTATTTGAAAATGAGGCAGAATTAGTTCCTATGGATTATGAAGTAGATAAAGGACTACATGGAAATGATTTCATTGAAATGGGATTATTATCAGCTGTAAAAGAAACTCAAGTAAATAGTTCTGTTAAAGCTATTAATGAAATTGATTTGGTTGATATAGAAGCAAAACCTGTTGAACAAAGTGCAGATTTAAAAGAGGTAAATGAATTGAAGCAATCAGATAAAATCAAAGAAACCTCAGAATCTGAAAAACATGAACTTGTCTCTGACAAAATTGTGAATACACAAGACCAGTTGTTGCAAGATGTTCTGAATGAAGATAATCAGGAAGTTGAGGAGAAAGACAAAGTAATAGGCAATAAATCCACCGAAGATGTGCTTCAACCTCCAGAAGACATACCTCACTTAACTTGTGACCTACCTCCTATTGGAGATTTGCTTTCTCCAGCCCATTATCAACCTCCACCAACTGCGTCCATGCCCATACCTGTTACTGCTCAATCAGTACATATAACTGATCATTATGACATTGAAATAGAGATAGCGGAAGGCACTTCAGATATTGTTGAAGACATTGTTGATAAAAAATCTAGGATGGAACTAAACAAGGAAGTTAATGCTAAAATTATTGACTTTGAAAAAAGCCGTCCTAATGTAAAGTCAGTTAGTGAGGTAGATTTGCATATAGAATCATCTGAAAAAAATATTTGTGCAGACAAAAATGAGCAACCAGTCATTGCCCCCTTGGTTCTGTCTGGAACTAATGAAATCTTGCCAAAAAATGACAATATTGATATCGTTAAATATCAACCAAATACAGTAAATTCTGATATCAATGAACCCATGAGTGGAAAAATACCAGTTGCATTATTATCTCCTAAAATGACTTCTGATCGATTACTGATGGAAAAAATACTGTTAGGAGAAGAATTTGAAGATGATGTAGAAGATTTAAACATAAAAAAACCAGTCCATAATGATGCATTAACACTTGAATGTAAAAAGCCTGACAATTTGGAAATTTGTAATGGAGCAGACCGAAAGACATCAAAAGAGCTTCTTGTTGAAAGATCTGCAATGATGAAATATTCAAAATCTTCAGACAGAGCACTTGTTGAAGAAATATTCACAGGTTTAGACAAAGATGGATCTATAAAGGAGGAAAGTAAAAGGACTAAAAGAGATGTGAATGATTCATTAAAAACATTTCAAAGACTTATGAAAAAGTCTGCTGAAGAACTTTTGAAATCAAGTGCAGAAGACACAGAATCTTCACTTGGTAGAGGAAAAAGAACTCAAAAGAATCATTCTACAGATAGGAATATTTCACAAATAAGTGAAAGTGAACGATCTGTTCCTTCAAAGCCTGAGGAACAGTTGTTTCTTTCAGCCTCTGATGGAAAACTAGATGAAGTCTCACCTTGTTCAGATTTAGACGCTGTGAACTGGGTTAGAGGTGCAATTTATACAGGTAGCAATGGAATTCGGGAGGATGAATTTAAGAACCATGTTGAAGACAGACATGATGAATTTAGGACAAGGTTTCTTAAACGGCAGAAATCTGAGGATAGACATTTAATGGAAATGATATTTAGTGGTTTAGTGGAAGGTGAAGTTGACAACAATATAGACACATCTTTAAAATTACCTCCAGAAATTACCAGGACAACAAAAAGTTTAATATCAGATGAGCTAGATACGAAAGAGACAGTATGTAAAGTTAGTAAAAGTAGTCCTTCCTTGAGATCAGGAATTCAACCAATTTTAACAACCAGAAATATTGATGTTGATGAAAATGAGAAAGTGAAAGTACAGGATCCAGACCAAAGATCAAGAAGAACACCAAGTGAGGAAAGTAAAACTAGTGTTAGATCAGATGGAACAGGTAGTGATGGTGGCTCCATTGGGTCTAAAACAAGCCGTCGTAGTGGAACTCCTGGTAAATCGCGTCTCTTACCACAAGTACCTCACAAGAAAGATCAAGCTCAGGAAAGTGATTCTTCAGTTGAAAAGCAAGAGAATCATGTAGCAAAGATTGTATCATCACCTAGTACCCACAGAAAAAAAAAATCTGGGCTACGAAAACTACCAGAGGTTCCAAAAGTTCTCCTCAAAAACCGCATAGCAAGGGATCAAAGTGATAGGCAAAGCGAAAGAGACATTCAAGACCAGAGAGACAAGTCTGATGTAAGTGGCCAAGAAAATGATGGTAATATGAAGCAATCTCCTACTAAGGGGAGCACAGGTAGTGGAATCTTAGAGAATGAAATTGTGCAAGATGTTACTCCAGTGACATTAACCGATGACTTCAATGAAAGTGCTACAAAGTTAGAAAATGTAATAAAGGAAATTCACCCTGCTGTTCTATGTGCAGGTCAAAAACTTGAAGTTGTTGTTAATTCACCGTCTACCTCAGCTAAACCTGACAGTGAGCCAAATAGTGCTAATGCCGATGCAAAAGCCAAAAAATGTCAGCTAATCGAGCCTTCAACATACGCAGTGTTACAGACTATTTCACAAGATGATGAGAAAAATCCAGAGTGTTCAGAATGTGCAACAAATTGGCAGGAACCTAGTGCTTTCTTAGATGTGGCAAGTTCTTTACGAAATGAGAAAGCTACCTCAGGAGAAGTAGATGTGAGGAAGCAACTGACATCAAAATTTAGCAGTCAAGTACAAGAAACAGACCAACACATGAATGATGAACTCAAACGAAAAGGTTTAATAAAGAAGCCAATGTTAAAAATTATTCAAAATGTGGCATCACTTGATCAGGACACAGGTAGCCTTGCTGTCCAGCCATTGCCTTATGATGATCAGCAGGTGACACCAAGTGATGTGCATTCACTCACAACATCACCATTGACCAAAGAGTCCACCAAACCCCAGAAAAATGATATCCCACCATCTAATGAAAAATTACTAATTGGAAATACTTCAGGCCTTACACCTGGTGAGGAAAAAACCTGTATTGAGGATAAAGAAAAGAAAGAAATTCTTAAAAAAAAGAACTCAAAGATTGCTAGTGAGTTTGGCAATGATCATCACACTCATGGTGTGGATCTCAGCCAAGGACACAATGGCACCAGTATGAATCCATTACACAGATATACTATGCAAAAGGAATTGAAAGAAGATAACTTACCAGAAGAGCAACAACAAATTAAAACATTTGATGATACAATCACTGCTAACACAATATTGAAAGATTCATTATTTTCTGAAAAAGAACCAAAGGAAAAAGAGATTGGTATCAGCAAAGATGATAACAATACAGGTCTAGGTGATAAAAATGCTGACAAGAATGAAAATACAACAAAATATACATTAATACATAAACCTGAATTAAAACCAATTACTGGAACTTTACTAGATGATGTAGTAACATGTGATTCGGAAACTAGAGAATCAATAACGGAGCGTGCACAGTTGATTGAAACAAAACTAAACAAAACAGTTGTTAAGGAAGAAGCAGAAAGTACAGTAAAATTTACAGAAACCAATCAGCTATCTTCAAATAATGATGCAGATCAAGTTCATCACATTCAAAATATTGAACTTACCAAACCCAAAACTATGGAAGAACATATCGATTCTACAATTAAAGAGAAACAGAAAGATTTTCTGAGAAGTAAAGGGAATATTCCTGTTGATACAACCCTTAAAAAATTCTTTGAGGACTTGAAACAAGGTTTGACTCCAGATATTGGAGAAAAAAAGATTCTAACTAAAAAACCAACTTCTCTGAATGTTAGTATAAAGAATACAGAAACAGACATGTCTCCAATGGACAATGATAATGTGATGCAAAAACTACCCCACCATCATCTTCCTCCCCTGGAATTTGAAAAGTTAGATGATGGACTAAGTGACAAGTCAACAAGCAAGTCCCCAAGGATAAGAGACAAAAGTAGGTCATCAGATACTGAAGCAATGGAATCTGCTAGAATGCGGAGAAGAAAGAGACTTCTACAGCAAAAAGAGAACCAAACTAAACAAGGGTCTGTTGATAAATCTGATAAGTCATTGGATTCTCCAAGGAAGTTGCAAAGTTCTCATGAATTTATTTCACCTCGTAGTAGTAATAGAAATCTTGATCTAACAAAGGATACTCAACAAAAAGATACAGTAGTTGCTGGTGGTTCAGATATGAGTAATGCCAATAGGAAAGGAACATCTTCCAGTAAAGTTAGAAGGAGACGCAGAAAGACCATTGATTCACCGGTAAATTCCAAGACTTTAGGATTGTTTAGTCGCATTCCTATCAATGGTAGTTCTGAAAATGTTCACAAAATGATAAAGCCGAAGTCTATGGAAAATATTTCTAGTAAAAAATCTTCTTACTTGGATTCATCTGTATCAGATGGGACATTACTAAGTCCAAGGAAGAAGAGAGAATTACCTAGCCCAGCTCTGTCTGTACAAAATAATGACAGTCAGATGACACAACCTCAAGAATCTGATACAAAAGTTAAATTGAAAAATGAAAGAAAAAAGCAACAGGAGAATCTTCGTACTACACGATCTATGGAGTGCCTTTTGTTGCCATATGACAATCAGTGGGACAGTGAAAGTGACACTGGTATTGATTGTCAAAAAGAGGACATGGTTTGTCCACAATCTCCACGTCTTGCTTGGGAGCATCTGACTCCACGACAACGTAAAAGGAGGGAGAAAATCAGGTCAAAAGACTATATTGGTGATGATTTTAAAATTTTGTCAAGTGAAGATGATCAATTATTTGTTGGGAGTGGTATTGTTCCACCAAAAGTAAATGTGGATAGTTTTAAATCAAGGGAAAATGTATCAGATTTAAAACAGTTTGAAAAACCTATTCATCAACATCTTCATACTAAAAACTCTGAAACTCACAATAAGGATTTTTTGAAATCATCAAAATGTAGTGGGAAAATCTCTCCTAAAAAAGAATCTTCAAGAAGTCCCACAAGTGTTGGGAGTGATGGGTCTTCCAAAAAGTCTAAGAGTACCAAATCTGAGAACTCTTCCAAATTGAAATCTGCAAGTAGAAAGAAAAGTCCAGGCAGAACTTCACCAAGAAATGATGGCAAGTCCAAAGAACCTGGTAAAAAGACTTCCAAGGGCAGGTTAAGTCCTACAGGCTCAAATTCCAAACTTACAAAAAAAGACTCACCAGAATCTGAGGTATCAAATGGAGCCTCTAAAAAAAGTCCAAATTCTTTGAAAAACAGCACTACTAAAGGTTCTGGTATTAAAACAACCAAAGATTCAAACCAATTAGAACATCATCCACCTCAAATGAAGAGCCCTCCACAGTCTGCCAGAGATCAACCTGATGCTGTAACCAGC
Source organism: Anneissia japonica (assembly GCF_011630105.1). NCBI lineage: Eukaryota > Metazoa > Echinodermata > Crinoidea > Comatulida > Comatulidae > Anneissia > Anneissia japonica. The sequence goes on from NW_022712275.1 coordinate 463,349, forward strand.
ACATCATTTTCTATTCCTGATGATCACAGCTTTCTTTCTACACCCCGAGAGAGAACACAGTTGTCTCCAATACCTCGTGAAAAATCAAGACATTCTCCACGTAGAAATGGAAAAAGGCATTCACCAGTTGAAAAAGACGTCGCTGCTGGGGTGACAGTAGAGCAGTTGCGTCATTCTAGTAGAGGAAAACAGAGCATGTCCTCAGCTTCTAGTGATGGAGTTAGAGATGACAGAGGTAGTTCACGAGATAATAGTCAATCATCAGGAACCAGTGGAACTCAATCTACCATGCGGCCAAAACCACCTAATGGCAAACCGTCCAAAGCTGTAAATGCAAGGTGAATGTTTGTTTTGCTTTGTTCATTTTTAATCACTCCATAGTTTTAACACACTTGTTTTTTCAAGAAAACTAATTGCATAGGTACTTTGCAAATCAAAACCTACATTTTTAATTGTTCTTTTTTTCATCTTACAGAGCTAGGAGATACAAATTATGTAGTTCCAGAGAACACATTGATGAGGCATCTCAGTAAAGTTACTACTATATTCAAAAGCTGATTTGATGAAGAGTAGTGTTATCTAATATTTTGTGTGAAAATTAAATTATCCAAATACATGCGCAGTTTAGCTTTAGAATTGGTAAGTTTAATTTAATACTGGATTTGTGTCTACTTTTTGTTTAAATTTTGACGTCGATGTTTATCCCATCTGTTGTTCAGTACATGTAGAAAAAGTGGTGAAAGATGCCTTATTTAGTGAATAACTTACATTTTATCGTACTGTAATACCAGAATTGAACGGAGAAGTGGTGGTGTTTATACATAGTAGTCTTTGTGATGCTCTTTACAATATGGCGGTATTTATACATTTGAGCGTAAATTCACTTATTTAAAATCATTGGTAAATTGACCATGCTATGCCAATTGGTTTTGAAATGGGGTGAAAAAAATCTTAAGACTATTTTTTATGGTAAAATGGTCATACATTCATTTAGTCCTGTTGTAATTCTAGTCTTACCTCAAATTCCAGCAACATTTTCTCTGTAAATATTTCATATGCAACAAATGAACTAAATAAAACATGAAGATTACCCTGGGCAGTGTGTTGTCATGACTTCATATTTTTTATTCTACTGTAATGTTAATAAACCTTAAAAAATGTGTTCTGATGAATATATTGAGATTTTTAATGATACAGATTTCCTGCCAATTTCAATAAACTTTTAGACAATTAGAGACCATTTGAAAAAACATTCAGTTGCTTTCCAAAGCTGTTACAAAACATATCATTGAAGTATTAACATATCTGGTAACCTACTCTTTCTTTTAACTTCAGGTTAGTCAGTGTCTTCTAATTTATCAGCATTGTCATTACTGCAGCCAGATAACTTGCCATCTGATAGTTTACAGTATCAACAGGTCAGCTGGAAATGGTCATTCAGTACAGAATTCAGATAAAATACCAATTATAGTAAATGATTATCTACAGAATATTAACATGCACTTGCCTCATTTCTTCAGAATTTAGTTCTTGTAAGATTTTCTCCATGAATACTCCGGAGTATTTAATATATAAATATTTTAGTTTGGGCTATATATTATTATATTACATTTTAATAAAATTAGGCCAAATATAGAATTTTATATTTTTTCTTCATATTTTCTATTATAATTTTTTTTAAATATTTCGTTTTGTAGTTCAAAATATATTTACAGAAATTAAATATATGGGAAGGAACAGTATATGTATTAACTAGTCTATGGAGAAAATTGTGTATTATTATCAAGCCCTAAAGATTGGCTCACCTATTAAAATATATTTTTTATGTCAAACATCAAAGTATTAAATTTTGGAATGTGGAACTCAGTCAGAACTTTGCATTTTGGCATTACTTTGCAAGTAATGCCAAAATAATTGTTATGTTGCCCAAGCCCAGTGATATTTGAAAATCAAGGCCGATCTGCCAGCAGTTTTTTGGTGCTTTACTGTGGGCCTATAGGCCGAATTCTATAGTTCGTTGGTAATCTCAGGGTTAAAATCCATGATTAATGTACTAAATTTGTTACCCTTTTAAACACTATACTAGTATAAAAGCAAACCCCGGAACTTTTAAATTTTGGTTAGGTTTGGCTTGGGCAATGCAAACAGTTTATTTTTGCCTGCAGTTGAAACTTCTTCCATAGAAGAATATTTCTGTCTTCAATTGTATACTGGAGACTATAATGAAAGTTATAGCTCTATGTTGCAACATGCTTGCCTGTAAACAATTTCTGCTGAATCAATGACAATTCAACAGTTTAATAATTTACTCTTATTTTTGTTTTTGTAATAGGGAATTTTTCATGCTGAGCCCTGCCTACTTTCATGCCGTGCATGTCTAATTATTGTTTGAGCCTGATGTTTCAACTGTTCTAGGATGTCCAATGTTTACTTTTAATTATTTCATAGAAGAAAAATTATATTAAACATAACTTCTAGCATCCTAGAAAGACAGTGGCTCAAAGAAGCATGCATAGTGGGACAAGTAAGCAGAGCTTAGTGAGCTGACAAGCCATCATTCTCTTCTCATTCTGTTAAACTTTATAATATTGAGGGAAAGGTATGATATAAATATAGGATGTTTAGTATTATTTTGAATTTTAGATAGTTTAATGGATATGCCACCACCACCAGTAGAAAATAATTATCACCTGTTTAAGTAGTGTTTTTGATATTAACCAATTTAAAAGTACCGTAAGCAATAGATTTAAAACCACCTTTAGAAGGTATCATAGATCACCTTGTTTGCACTACCTAGTATCATTGAAGATATACTGTCTGTCTTGGGTTAAGAAACTTTACAAAACCATAATCAATGTATTTCCTCTGGTATAAAACCACCCCATTTGACAAAACATTTTTCTGGGTTTTTTTTTTTTTTTTTGTGAGTTTTTTTTTTTTTTTGTGAGGTGGGGGTGGGGTGGAAGTAAACTTGTACTTTAGGTTTCATCTTTTCACAAAAAAATTATGATATTTTTTTTATGGCTAGGCCCGGGAGGAAAACATTCTTAGATATGTTGTACAAATGAGTTTTTTTTAAGATACAAAAAGGGTGCTTGAAGAAAATCAGTTTTTACAACATATCAAAAATGTTTTTTTCTCTGGAGCCTGGATTTAAACTGACAGCATGAGCACAGGCAGTATTTCTTTGATGTTGCACACTTTATGCTATATTACAATTTTTAAATGGATGTGTGCTAAAATTCGTTTTTTGTATAAGAAATTAACTGAAATTTGATATTATTTATTAATGGTATTTACTATAAAGACAGTGTATGCAACTTTGTGTTTTTTACTACCTGAAAGATTTAAGTGAACAACTATTGACTGCAATGTTGCTTAAATTTTAATATATATATATATATATGTATGAAACGGCTTAATAACATAGTTTGATAGAGAAAATTAATATGTTAAGCTCTTTTGTCTGCACTATCGGTTATTATGCAACAAATACCTGTGAGTCCAGACACTCACTGTGCCCGAAAGTTGTCGGTTGAAATGACGGTCCCTTCCGACCGTCACCAACAATCAGTAGACACCGTCACGCCGTCTAGTGTTCACACAGAGCGATGTTGGATTCGTTGTACGTCTACATTTCGTCGTAACATGAGTGTCATAGAACTATATGCCCATATACGGGCAAATCACAAATATTTGTTACATAAAACGTGGTAGTGTGGCCGAAGCTTGAAACCTGGTGCTGTTCACTGGTCCTAGTAATTTTGGGCATCATTTTGTGAATTGTATAGATCCCTCCTGGGCTTAAAATTCATTGGCTGATGTACTTTTAATATTGCAATTTGTTATGTTGAAAATATAACTGCAGGAAATTTCATCTTACACACGACTGATGCTGCTCTTTTAACCTTTGACATGTTTCTTTTTGTACAATTGCGTTTGCATTACGGTATCTCTAAATTCGCAGTTTTTATGTTTATCTGTTTCTATGTACCTTTTTTTTAGACATTCGGCACTAGAGAAGTTCTCAAGCTATCAAGTGTTAGGTTCAATTAACTTGTACAATGATGTCTACCTTTATAGCTTCACTTACTTTCATCTACCATTACAATAAATAGTTACAATAAATTTGTAGACAAACTTATTTCCATCAATCAGAACTATTTAATCCATAGTACCTATAGATACTGTATGCTGCCCTGGCTCAGATACATTAATTAATTAATAAGGAGTAGGACCATAGAAAAATTATTAGATTATTTAACCCTTCTTTGTATCACGTTGTGTTAACCCAAAAAATACATTTTATTTTCTTTTTATTTTATATGTAAAAATGTGAAAATGACAATAGCAGTACCTACAGTAGTGCTAATGCTGTTAAGTGGAATGCAGTTGAAGCTGATTTTGCCTGCCTCTTAACCATCAAGTTGGCTTAGGTTAAAAAAGGTAGCCTCCCACAACTTATTCAATGGGTTTAGGCCTAGGGTGACATCTCAATTTTTTTATGGGCCTTATATTGTAGTTATTTAACTTGGTAAATATTGGTGTGCATCATGCTTTAGCCTGGTGCATGGGAATAGCTTTAATGTTAATTATTTGACAAGGTAGACATATTTTCTGGGTAAACTATTTAACCATAAAACATAAATACAGAGTATAAATGTATATAAAAATATAATAATACTGTACAACATTTACATAACATTTTTATGGTCTTAATCTATGATTATGTCCCTCTCAAACGATGCTTTGAGAGGTTATAACTATTGTAAATGTGGCAGATTGCAATATACATAAAGAAAAAGATATAAAACGACTGGATGAATATTTATGATTAAGTTCAGCTAGACTTGATCGCGGTAAACGAATTGCTACTTCCAGGAGAGTTCTATACATTGTAAAGACTTGTTTTTACCTTGTTAATATTGTAAATAATAAATTATTTTGATACCAGTGCAATTATTAGAGTTGGCTTCATTTTTTTTTATCATGTCTATTGCTCACAATATTCATGGAATAATAATGTAGTAATATAAATTATTTATTGCAGGAAACTATATATATATTTATATACTCTATATATATTTATGTAAATATATATAATTTAATAAATTTAAATACATTTTGTTGGAGGTTTTATACAAAATAACCTATGTAGATGTATTTCAATATAATTAAAACCTTTATGGATCCAAGTGTTGGAAGAACCTCTACAATATTGCAATATTTGCAAAATTAATTATGTTTGTACAAAAATCGAATATATAGGCCTATCTAAATAGGGCCTATATCTTACCTGGATCTGACGCTAAACGGGGAATTCCCTTGCAAGAATACTAGCTGCGGTGCCATAGTTTTTAATATCACATGACCTTCATTCAAGCGCGTTAATAATAGTCGTATTATTATTGATATAAATACGAATAAAGCCCCATTTACACTAAACACGATAACGACATCGCGTATTTTGTATTCTTCAACACTGCGCGCATCTAGTGTATTGTGTCGTCATCGTTTCGTAATCGTGACTAGTGTAAATGGGGCTTTATAGTAAAAATTACAAATTTGTTCTTTTTATCCTAAGATGAAATGCCAATATTGTTATTTTGGCACTGTAAAATACATTAAACAAAAGGCAACAAGCAAAATTAATATGCACACACGATCTAACCCGTATGTTAATGCAGTAGGGCATTAGGGTCGAGTTACTGTAGGACGTAGATTGACTCATAAAGGAAGTCGTGAATTATGGGTTGAAAATTTGGACAGAGGAAGTCTATGAGCTTTGTTTAAATTTGGTGTTTAAATTTATGCATTTAACCGTATACCAGGAGTAATTTTGGTGTCGGTGAGGTGCCTGGGCTTATCAACATGGATTTAGCTAGTAGCGAGGAGGACTATAATCAGACGGACATATCGACGCCAGTCACAGATATACCACATCGTATAGAAGGGCTGGCAAGATCTGTCATCATACCGTGTGTAGTGTTTACTTGTATTCTTATTGCTGTTCCCCCGTCTTTAGGTACGTAATAGTTTGTAGTAGGTCTATTCACCGCTCTGTATTATAAATAGAAAATAAATTAATTATTTGTAGAGGTTTTATGCTGTAGTCCAGGTATTCTGAAACCAAATAATTCTAAGCTATTGAAGACAATTTTCATAGCAATATATTTATTCACTGACATACGATCACCTCGAAAGTGATACAAGGCGTGTGGTATTGCGCCACCGCCATTAAATATTAATTCTTTTTTAAGTTTTTGCAGCAGTTGCTTTCGATATATTTAAAAAAAATCGCACCATTGTAAGCATAACCACGAAAGCTATCAATCTTTTCTCAGATAAGGTTTCACCATTTTTATAGCACTTAGTACAAATCTGATGCCAAGTAACTTCATATTTTGTTATTTTGCAGCAATTGCATATCGTGTTCGAAAACGCACTAACGGAGTTTCCGTTCTCGGAAGGTTTTACTTTTTAAGTCGATCGTCAATCGTTTCACCAGATTCAATTGAATTGGGCAAGACTGAAATCAAGAGCTTTCGATCCAATGACCAGAGAGAGACTGGTCTGAATACAGGGCATGTGTCTCTTGATACAGTGTGTGAATTTATTGATGATGCTAGCAAAGAGAAACCAGGTGGTGCTGCTAGTGCTGGGGGTGCTGAGCAAGCACAATCCTGCGTCAAGAAGGCAGAATTATGGAAACAAACTATGTTAGACTCGCATGATTATGATCAACATGCTTTTTCTCTTCCGTATTTTCGTGCTGGTATTTTTGACAAACATGGTGGCGAGTTACATTTTAAAGAAGCTGGAGTTTCGCTGTTGATACCACCTGGTGCTATCCAACAGACAACTCCTCAGTTAATTTACATATATTTGCATAACGATAGAAACGACAGTTTATTGATCAACTCAAACATGATGGCAACAAGTCCTGTAGTTTTCTGTGGTCCATCTGGAATGAAGTTTAACGAAAGAGTCGTTCTATCCTATCAACATTGTGCGAATATTAAAAATAATAATATGAAGCTGATTACGTTGCGGACAGAAACTGAACCCGATCAGCCTCCAAGTTTCCACAATATTACTGACGACAACGATTCAATGACACTTATAAAAGGCAACACGGTTACGTTGTTGTTACCTCATTTCACTGGACACACAAGTGTTCTGCAATGGGAACAGAATGAAGAAACTCTACCTATAGTTCAAGAAAAATGGCTCGATTTGATGCTTTTTTCATCTGAAATAAATGAAGATGATTACGATTTGCAAGTTCGTCTGTACTGTGCCAACCAGACTCCAGATGCCAGACATGTGTGTACCTTCGTATTATTTATACACTTATTACATATTAAAATTGAAGATAAACCGTCTGTTGTTAAATAGGGAAAACCGACAAAAATAGAGCCTTTAAACAATTAATAACTCGTTATAAAAGATCATAAGTTGGCGCTTATAATGATTCGAAGCAAATAAGTTTTGCCTGATTTACTGATGCTTTACTATAAAAACTCCTTACAGTGAGTCGATTACCATTGAATGCATAGTAGTATAAAGCAGTATTGTATGCGTATGGTGAGTTTTTTGTACGTTTGGTGAGGAATTAGTTTCTTATTCTCTCATTTGGTAGCTATTTTTTATTTAAGGAATTTTATTGTTACGATTTTTTTAACGCAACACCTGTCAGATATTTCGTTTTCTTTTCATCACTAACAAACCAGTAGTTCAAACTTCAGATTCAGATAGAGCAAACTATATTATTATTATTACATTTATACATTCCTATAATAATATTATTATTTATAACTGGTCTCGAGGTTCACTTGATGAGATGACTGAATATTCTGATTAGTCAACAGAATGTTTGTAATAATGAAATATAATTATTATCATTTCAAGCTCGTCTTGGAAGATGAACGCCTCTTGAAAGGTTCGATGTGCTCACCTACAACTCCCTTCCTCTTTGCACATGCCAGTGACTTAAATGTTCTCCTCGAAGCCGATGGAGATTGGACTGTCTATGGAGGAAAAATGAAACAGGTATGGCATATACCGTAATCAATAAATGGCGTAGAGGAAGGGTCGCTAGGTAATCGAATCCCCTTTCTTATATAAGTGCTGGTAATTTAATATGAAAAAATCCAAAACAAAAGCGAATCATTGGAACTTAAATCCTGACCCTTTATGATGCATTCAATGGCGGAATGTATATTTCGGTACCTGTTTGAAAATATTTAGTGAGATGGTTCACCAAAGTAGATTACTAAAATGTTTGGGTTTTTATAACAAGTTGAAGAAGTTATGTAGTTGTGAGTTAATCTCCGGATGTAGTCTATGTACGAATAACATATACCGTAAAATTAATCAAGTCATGTTTCCATAAATTTTTGCGTTACCGTTTCAGTCGATTGCCAGAAAATGTTTAGTAGAGAACGTTCGAGTTCCTTGTGTATATCGACTAGAGTACGATGATAAGAAAACAGTGACGTCATTGAAATGCCAAGTTCACGTGGCTCAAGATGGACGAGAATCTCAGGGGAAAATAATTGATGTCCTAGTTAGAAAACAGGTAAGTACATAATACAAATACAGCGGGCGGATCCAGAGATGTCCGAAAAGAGGGGATGGGGAAGTGGGAGCCGATCGAGATAACACCACCCTGTGGGGTCCGGGTTTGTTTTATTAGACGCCCGAAAATAACCTCTGAAGCGTTTTGGGCAATCATGTTTTTCTTTATCTTTCTTTCTTTTGGGTTTTTGTTTGTTTTTTTTTACTTTCCAAAAAAAAAGGTGGGGGGGGGGGGGTGGTTGGTGCCGGCCCGGCTCCCTAACTCCACTCCTGGTGTAAATAATAACAAATAACAACATTCGTTTTCATTCCACTATTTTTTTATTTATTATAGTCAATATTTTATTTTATTTCTTTCACATCCAGCTGCAAATAGGCCTACACTCACCACTTACAGTGATTGAACGATGCTTTAAACCAAGTCTCTATGAGGCTTTAGGAGTGGAGTTGTTGTAAGTCGTCAGAAAAATTCTGCTGTGACAGAAATTGAACCCAAGGCCCTGGTAAAAGCTATTCAGCTCCACTCCACCATTCAACTATTTTCTTCTCCGCCTATTTATTAAGCCCTATTTTTCTTCACTTCATTGGTGTCAAACCAATGGTTGTGTCTCTTGGATCAGATCCGTCAATATTTAGCCTATTTCTTGAACACTTTCAGAATACCGTACAATTTTCATTTCTTATATTATCAGCCCAGCTGATTTTTATATAATTTATCTTTATTGAAATTCACAATTTCCAGATTTTAAAATTTCGTCTAATTGCGTCAGTTTTTTTTAGTGATTCAAGAGTCTTTTTAAAGGGTGATCAAACAAGAAAACTAACTTGTAAATTGTTTTATATAACGTTTACAAACTCGATAACATAAATACTTAATACAGGGACGGATCCAGCCTGACAGAAAAGGGAGGGGGGCGTAATCTGCGAGAGAAGTGAGCAGCCTTAGGCTGGGGGCCGCCTAGGGGCCCCCGGCGGGTTGAAGGGGGCGAAGCCCCCTTGAAGCCCAGCCCATTTGTGGAATATACGGTTGTAATGAGTCGATTTTGACTATCTAGCATGGTAGTTTTCAGTAACAAATAAATAAATATCAAGGCTGAAAGTGACAGTGACAAATGCAGCCTCAGTGCATTGTATTGTGTGGGGGTTTTTGGTAGGAAAAGAAAATATGGGGGGGGGGTGTACGCCCCTTACGCCCCCCCCCCCTAAATCCACCACTGTAATAAAGGACATATTTTTTAAAGGCTAAATAATGTAGACCAAAATTTTGCTTAGTTCCAGAGAAACAAATGAATAATGAGGCAAATGAGATGTCTCTCACTTTTTCAAAAATTATTTAATTAGTGTTCATAATACGAGCAAACCCCATGAACAAGAGTGTTGCCTGAGCAGGCGTATATTTCAATCACGATCGACGACGGGCATTTTTATACGTATCCTGTGTTGCTCCTCTTTCGATCACTTTTAACTTTACAGTCTACATTGTGTATAATAAGTTTGGAATATAGAACTGCTGACGTTTTGATGGTGATTTTTGTATTACAGAAATCGGCAACTGATGAGAGGAGATCAGGTACCCTACCACATACCAGACTTGTTCGAAGACGCCTTCTATTGCCTTACCCTCTTCGAGAATCCATTCGACAGAAGTTAGATATATACAGTACACTCGGTACCGACTGGAGATATTTAGCCTATAGTCTTGGCTATGACGACTGCATTCAACAATGGGAAGAACAATATCGTCAACGCCTTATTTTTAGTCCAACCAATGAACTTTTAAATATATGGGAAGCAAGGAGATCAGGCGATCGGACACATGACATTGACGAACTGATAGGGATTTTTGAGGGTATGGACAGATTAGACGTGATATCAGAAATAAAAACATGGAATTTGATACCCTCAGGTCGAACAAAATAAGATTAATTCAACGAAGCTTAATTTTTTCAATGGATGATTAATTTGATCCTATTAAATTGGATTAAAAATATATTCATCTATAGGACTCATATTGTACTCTCTGTAGATTATATTAGGTTTATTTTCTACAGATAGAGGCTTAATTTGGTAAGAACACGTTCAGAATATTTAAAAAAAACATGAAGATATTGGAGCTCAGACACTGATACACTGGTAAATGACGTCGCACGATATCGCAATTAGATCGTAATCTAATCTGCCTAGTCGACACTGTCCTTTTCCAAAAACATGTCTTTGTTCATAATATGAATTATAATTTGCAAGGGCTTTGGCACCATAAAAGAAAGCCATATTGGAGTGAGATGATTGATGATCAATATTTAAAGCAATATGTTATTATATTTTTGGAATATTTACTGAAATGAATGTACAAATAGTAATTTGAAAAGTTTATTTGTATTACTTCTTTGCCTGTAATTCACTGTTGTGAAAAACATGTTAATAAAATAAATATTACAAAACGTACTTCACTCGGACTCACTATAAATAGGGCCTATACCTCCATGGTTTAATACCGTACACTCAAACTCAAGAGAATATTTTCTTTAGTGATAGCCGAAGTAGAAAACCAACTGCTGGTGTTCTGTTGTTTTATCATCATCAACCAGCACCACCATCATCATCATCATTGTTTTCTTCTTTCATTTCTTCCTCTTATTCAGGGAAAACCTGCACAGGCTTCGATAGATTACAAATGTAAAGCTTGTTTCCATACAATCGCTACATGCTATCGCCGACAGCTTTCGGTGATGCTGTCGGTCGAATTAGGGAGCCTTCCCGATTGCGTCGAAGTATTGAAAAACACTGTAGCAACAGTGTAGCGATTCTATGGAAACCAGGCTTAACTATGCATACATCATTGTAAAAGCGAGTTTATGGTATTTTTTATTCATAGGCCTATTCATAAGGCATTGAAAATATCTGGTGCTTGAGCACATGTTGAAGCGAATGCCAGTCAAGTCGCCCCCTTGTAAAGTCGCCCCTTACAAAGTCGCCCCCTAACCAAGTCGCCTCCGTCAAGTCGCCCCCCCCCCCAGCAAAACCCCCCCCCTCCCTCAATTCCTTGACTAATATTGAATATTATTATTAACTAACCTTTGAAACCGTTACTCAGAACATTTAGGCCTAGGAGATTCGGCCGTGCACTTGTTCGGCCGTAAGATATTCAATGCCCAAATAAGGGTTATTGTATGGAACGCCGAGTAGTGTACATGTAATCAATGCGTGAATTAGATATCGCAGTACAATGTTGGCCGCAGGTACGTTAGGGGGTATACTGTACAGGGAAATCATCCGTAATAAAATCGAATTTCTGGAATAAAGAGAATAGGCCTAAATAAAAATGTATTGTTTGTTTTTACTTCTATTTAGAAGAACACAATACCGTTTAAAATGGAATTTAGTACATTATTGTTAAGATTGATTGTTTTACGGAGTAGTTTTAATAGCATAATTTTTAGTTAAGAAGTGTTTTACATTGTTTTATCCTGCAAAATATTCTAAGTTGAAACTTTCTTGCTTGGAAGAAATTTAATTTAACTATAGCTGGAACTTATCAAGAAAGTTGATTTGTATCTTGGAATAAAGTATATAATATAATTAATTAATCCTGCATTATAATTAGCCGATTAAATTATTACGATTAAACAAGCGTACCTATTGCAAGACGATATACGTTCTAGATAAAAGTGACTAATTGGTTACAGTATTTAAATAATTAATTAATAATTAAATCTACTGTAGGCATGAATGGAAATAAATTGCTTTAAATAGGTATCAAGCTGAGTACTGAGTTGCCTAGTAACAATTAATTCAGTGGGAAATGTTCCCACAAGTAGGGTCCAATGATACTCTTGGGAGAATAAAGACACAAAGTTTTGTACGCCGCCAATTCAAGAAAGAATGTTATCGGAGACGAAGTCTTTGTACGCCGCCAATTCAGGAATGTTATGGGAGACAAGGAAAGAATGTCAAATGCTGAAAATAGCCGACTGGCTTCATCTCTGTACATGGTAATTGTACGAACATGTGCGATGGTTCAGAAATGTAGTTGTTCCCCGAGTTATACTATACATACCCTATAATGTAGGGTTTGTGGCCATGGTCTTTACGACGTGTTGTTTTATTGTCTATTAATTATTTTACTTAAGCGTAATACAGACATTGATTATGATCATTAACCTCTGTTTCGTGTTACAGTATTATTGCTCGTTAAACCATGTTGACTTTAATTCAGTTGGTGAATTCGCATTAGGTGATTCATCAATCGGCAGACACTGCACACTTGTTCTGCACGAATGGGCATGCTTTGCCCTATCTAATACAAGCGTAACCACGGAAACATGTATTTCTATTGTTATCTTCTCAATGAAGGGCGTTTACAGTTAAAGTTTTTGATTTTAGGGCGATGTATTTCACGTTTTTTCCCCAAAAATAATACACGAAATCATTGAAAAAAAAAAAAAAAAAACAAAAAAACAGAGTCGGTCGGCAGCTTGTCAGCGTCAGTCGGAAATTTTGAGTGCTGCCGGACGGGGCATCAATACTGTAATGTGATTTTTTGTGGCGTTTATACTTTCTGCTTTAAATCAATCAATCATTTAAGAACGTATATGCCTAGAAATAAAATACAACGAAACATAAAGCATCAAATACTGTAAGCTTTAATAATATTGCGAAAAATATAATAAAATTTGGCAGTATAATAATATTATCAACATTCTTCTTTTCTTCTTCCTCTTCTTCAATATATGCATCGACACTGTAATATGAAAATAATAAAATCCTTTGGTTTGATTATCAACATTTCGTTTGTTTCAAATAGATAAACCGAAATATATTATGAATCTTAAAACATTATTATTAACTTACACAAACCTAATAAAATCCACTGTTCGTTTGTTTGTTTCAAATAGATAAAACGAAATATATGTTAAAACATTTATTAACTTACACACACCTAATAAAATCCACTGATTTTTTTTCGCAAACTTATAATCGCAGTAATAATGCCATTGAATTGCTTAAAATCACATTAAATAGTTAAACTATAGTTTGCAACATAAAGACCTAATAATACAACACGATTATCAACATATAATTGCATATATAATGTAAATTCGTTTGTTTTAAATAGATAAAACGAAATAGGATTATATGCCATCTAAATCATTAATTATTAACTTACACGGGACTTATACAAACTTAATCGAATCCACTGTTGTTTTGTCAAACTAATGGCAGCATAACAATGCCCGGATTTCCTTAAAACCATTACCGTAATTATTTGGCAACATAGAAGACCTAACAAAAACACGAAGGATACTGTAGCACCAATAGATTAACCACACACACACACACAC
>NW_022712275.1:477682-478654 GCF_011630105.1 Anneissia japonica
GGTGCGACTTTACAAGGGGCGACTTTGACTGGATCCCGTTGAAGCATCCTTTATCGGTGGACGAAACCATGGTGACGTAATTTTTCCCTAATTAGCATACTACTACTAGCAGAATAATAAGAGAAGGAAATTCTTCATTTGTTTTTGTCAATGAAAAAAAATAATGCAAATAAAGAGAAGTGTTTGTTGGCTATCTGTTTCAATCCTTGCTTCCGGCCGATATGATCAACCCAATTAAGGTCCCTTTGAAATAGTTAGGACTATACAGATAGAACACTCCGAATGTTCAAATATATTTCCAAGAAATAACATCTATTTAAACCAAAACTTACAGCTAGTTTGACTTAATGACAGATTATGTTCACACTTTGATACAGTCAATAGTGAGAAGTGACTATCAATGTCTGAAGAATACGGTACGTAGTACTGTATTTGGATTTCCGAATTAATTCAAGGCCTATTTTTTTTCATAGGGTTGTATCACGACAGGATATGATACATATTTCTTTTTGTTCTCTGGTCACTGAATGTACAAACTCAAATTCAGTCTCGTATAGTTGCGTTGTCAAATGCATTCACCTCCCTGTGCATTATGTATGCCAAACACTGAAATTTAATTCTGCCCGACGCCCCAAAAAGCTGTCAGCAATAGCGTGTAGCGATTGTATGGAGACTGGGCTTCACACCACGGTTGTCAGATAGTCGACAGGCTTCACGGCCAAACACACGCCATCTCACGGCCAAATTCGGCCAAACTTTTTTTCAATATCGGCCAAAATTCGGCCAGATTTTAATCCGATTAGTTATCTGGGTACATATTCATTAGAAATACTGCAAAAATTACAGGAAAATCAGGGGCCGTTCGTTTGAAATTGAAGAAATTCAAATAATATACACAGAACAATGTTAAACTTCTTTTAATTAATCTATCACCATAAAATACATGCCCAGCTACATCATAATATTAAATAG
>NW_022712275.1:478778-495403 GCF_011630105.1 Anneissia japonica
CTTCTGCTATTTAAAATCACATCATTAAGATTGATCTAAATTTATTTAAATGTATTACATATTAACGTACATTGTAGTCGATCTATAGCAAAAATGTTAAGGTCCTGTTATTGGCAAACCCGTTTCTCTCTTTATATTAGAATGAATTAAGTTACATAGTTACGTAACACAAACTGGCGTTAAAACAAACCTATGAAAACTTTAATAAATACTTTTTATCTAAACTTTCTAAATTCGCCTCTGAATGTTATTGTCGCAGTACTTAAGGCAATAAATCAATGTTGCTATCAGAATTATCTTTTTCATTCCCATATGCAACCTAACTCCAGAGTCTCTGCAACACTTGCTTGAAATTGGAGGTGCCATCGGACCCGGATGTGCACATCGAGCATTTATATATGGCGCTCTACATAAAGAACACTGCAGCACCTAGGGCTATACAATTCAAGTGGGCAATAATAAATTAATTAAGTACAGTATTTAATTTATATTCAAAAGAGATAGAACTTCCACTAGCATGGAACATATACAAAGACACACACATATGGTACAAACTTGCATTGAACTGTCTTAAACGAGGATAAACGTCATTAAAAAATATGTATTTCATCCAACAATTTAAATTATTAAATGTAATTGTTATCTTTTAAATAAACTCACTTACCTTACATCAGCTAAAGGGGGGAACATAGATTAAGTGTTTAGTGCAAACAAAGGTACATGATTCAGGGGCGGATCCATGATTTGGAAGAGGGGGTTCAAAACGTTTCAAAAAATACCCAAAATGAAAGGGGGTCCGGGTGTCCCCCCATGGAAAATTTCTCCCTTGAATCCGCCACTGTATGAGGAATCCTTTAACGCTCAGGTGACCTAGGGTTTTAAAACAAAATACCGTATAGGCCTATACTCACGTATAGACGAGGCTTAAAATAGCAAATTACGATCGAAAAAAAGGGGATCGTCTTATACGCCCGACATTCAGATTTTAGATTTTGATATTCATGTTCGTCTTATGTTCGGATGTTCGTCTTATGTGCGGATCGTCCGTAAATATGGTTTTCTACTAGGCGAATTTATTCACGCGAATCCAAAGCGTCGGCTTATGCACATGCGCATTCACATTCCTATCGGAGTTTTGAGAAGCGAAAAAATGCGCAACCATCAGAGCTCAGGAAGCGAGCCGACGCTTTGATTCGCGCGAATAAATTCGCCTAGTGGAAAACCAGCTTAACACGCGAACTTAGTACTGCAATGAAGCAACTAAATGTTGTATCAATGAAAGCAATTTTAAATATGGGAAAATACGATTTTGGTGGGGAAGATTTAAAAACTGATAAAATGGTATTATTTGGAAGATTACCCTTGCATTTGGCTCCATTTATCCAGCTAGACGCAGTATACAGGACCACAAAAAAAATTAGGAATTCTGACCATGAAACAGGGAGTCGTCTTATACGCCAGACATACAAATATCAACCAAATATCTTCTGAAACTACGAGAGTGTATTCGGTATTATTACGTAACCGCTGCGGAAGTTCGGGTTCCCGTCACATTTTAAACAGTTGGTTGTAACAATAAACTCGCAAGACTGTTCGCGACTACTAGATTCTACAAGTGCGTGGTTGGCTGGGTTGTTTTGGTCGGAAAGGAGAAATTTTCTCTGTGAATTGATTCTCGAACGAGATAAAGAAGGCTCTCTAATGACTCAAGCTACTGTATACCGTTTTTATATTTTAAATAAAACCAATTTCTTCTAATTTTAAATACGTTTTCCTCTGATTTTGTGATAATTCGTTATCACGCAAGTGCTAAATGCGTGACACATTTATGATTTCACATGTGTTTCTGCAAAATGTGTTTCATCCAATATCACTTTGAAGTGATGCGTGACGGTTGGAAACTATGGCATAGATAACTGCCGGGCCCTAGGTAAAATTGGTAAAAATGCACCTGATCGGACATAGAGACAGAGCCTCTAGTGGGGTCTACTCAGGCGAAACTCTGAATGCTTATACATTCTGAGGTTTTTTAAAACAGATACGGTACGGCATTAACGCTCAGAAATATCTAAAAAATATTTTGTTTAAAAAATTAAAGAATATTGAGAACAAACTATGGTCAAGTCATGTTATCGTTTAGGGCCTATTAAGCATTTCATTAATCTATGATATATTATAATATTGACAACATCAATAGAACATATAGGTGGAATTGTGTCCAACCCGTCGTGAAAATGTACTGAATACTCAGAACATGTGAAAACACTTGCAACAATAGTACTCGCTGCTTACTTTAGCTCGAATTCAACCCTGGCCATCAGGTGCAAGCTCGGTGGTCTAAAAGCATGACGCCAGGCTAGTGATCTGGAGAACGTGGGTTCGAGTCCCACTGGTGAACAACTTGCAAATATTTTTTGCAAGTGTTTTCACACGCACTGAGTATTCAGTATACCGGTACATTTTCACGACAAGTTGGGCAAAATTACACATATGCCCCCCTAATTGATTCTCCTGGCGCAAATCCAGGTATTGTTTATTCCATCACCATAATAACAATTACGGTACTGTATCATTCAATAATAGAACAGTCATCGACCTACTTGCAGTGAAGTGAATCTAAATGTATTCATGAAGTTATGATAATCTGAAGTGTTTGAAAACGTACACAATAATAGTTGAACCAACTTTAAAATACCACAAACACAAATGTGCGTGACGATATTGTATTGCTTTAGAAGTGTGATTTCAAAAAGTATATTGTTCCATCGTATACAAGGGCTTGTATTGTTGTTGTTGTTGTTGTTGTTTTGTTTTTTTTTGACTTGCAGCGTTTGGGAAATAGGTAATAGGTAAATTGTAATGAATATAATCAATAACTATAGCCTCTAAAACCTAATATTATTGAAGGGTCCTTTTAAAGTTTGAATAGGATTTTTTTATAAGTTTTCAGATCATTATACCTATTGAACGAGCCCCCCCAATAGCCCCGGGCCCCAGTGCTGTGCACTGACTGCACTGCCCATACCTACGCCACTGGACCTGCGTATTATGTGGTTACATAACGTTTGTTGTGCACTGTATCATGCGCTATAGTCTATAGAAGTGGAAGACCATAATGTATTGGGAATGTACCTCTCTCTCTCTCTGGTAGGGCCTACAGTACAATCAGTTTAAAAGTGTAAGGTATAGGATAGTGTGGATTTTTAAACATTTTTCTAATGGTAATGTTCAAAATAAATGTCAAGGAAAGTAAGTATGATTGTTGGAAAAAAATGGTCTACATTTTATTTTGAATTCTCACCCTGACCTTCGCCTGGGCGAAGTGGGCGAAGGTCTGGATCCGCGTCTATAGTTAGCATGCAGTTTGTAAGCCAGGACCCATAATATTTTGTTACGTTTCTTCACAGAGGGGTACGAACCCCCCAACCCCCCTGGATCCGCCACTGTGATTAGAATCAAATATAGAATTTAAGCTAACAAAAACAACACATCCAAAACATTCTATGTTATATTAGGCCTGTATTGAAAAAAAATGTAAAATACAAATATAGTTTGGCCAGGGACTTTTCAAAAGTTACGGCCAGGCAAATTTTTATACGGCCAGATTTGAGGAATCTGGACGTCAAAAAGGCCAAATGGCAACCCTGCTTCACACGCATGATAAATAGCAACTCACTGTAGCGTGACAGATGACGAATGATAAATACCAACTCACTGTAGCGTGACAGATGAGTTCACGTTTTTCAGCGGCGACTAGACTGTGGGACACCGGGAGGAAAGAAAGAGACAACTGCAGGCATTGTAGTAAGTATGAAACCTCAAAACTTACAAAATATAAGATACGGGTGGTTGCGGGTAGGCCTAGTCCTTAGTCAAACTACTGAATGTAAATAAGAAACAAGTAGTTAGAGCCCCACGTTGTTATTTATTAGAGTAGAATGTTTACTACAGATGGTTTATGGTCATCATTAAGGAAGGTAAGCGATAGGCCTAGCTATTATTATTAAGAAGGAAAGCTTCTCTTCATGGTCATTCTGTTTCTGTAGCCGTAGGCCTAGGGCCTACGTGAATAATGATGGCCTAGGCCTACATGTTTTCTTGCCTGATTAAGGTAAATATATGACTGAGATGAGGTGAATAACTTGGTGGTTAAGAAATACTTGTCTTACCAAGCTCAGGCACCGCCCAGAGGGAGGCACCGTAAAAAACCCCATGGTAGGTATGTGAAGAAAAAATTCAAAGTGAACCAATACCAATTCAATTAGTACCACTGGAAAGAGCTTGAAAAATCCTATACAGTGACACCAAAATTATTTAGATATCTTAATTAATAAGGAAATTACAAGCATTTGAAATCGTGAATTCGCATCATTTTTATTACATGTAGGTAATTGATTAGAATTTTGTGACCGAAAACGTGACTTTTTTACATGAACATACATCAGATTTCATGGTTTTCGGCTCGCGTTTACGCCAATAGCCTCCGGACTTGACCTTGACCGGGTCTGTCAATTTATTTTCTGAACCATAAAATATGATGAAACTTCAGGATTTTAAAGACAAAATAATAAATAATATGTAGACTTATCTTTCAATAACGTAGGATTTGACCTTAGAGTGATATTTGTTCCGTCAAAACATGCGAAATCTTAAAACTTTCTAGCGAAGATGATATCTTTGTCCGATCCAGAAAAAAAAAAAATGGAGGATGAATAGTGGCTTTTCCACTACGTCATCATAGCAGTATCCAAGGGATTTCCCTAACGACAGCCAATCAGAATGTAGATTTATGGGGATGTCCCCAGGGAGCATGATGCAAATGCGAAACAGTAATCTGGCAGAAAAAACAGACGCGATCGCGCACGCATCTTCACATACCTACCCATGGTATTATATATATACAATTGTAGCGACTTAACAGCTATTTGGGGAAGATACACCTAGACGATGTCATACAAATAAGGTATCGGTATGTATGTTAGGTGTGTTATTTATGTTGCCGCAGTACACGCGTGTGAGCACCTTCTGAACATATGATATACCAACCCATGCAAAAAGCGGATGAGAAAACACGCACTCGGGAGACGAGGCAATAAAAAGTACTGTCCTATTGCGGCAACGAGTTTACTCGTCCCCTAATATTTTCCCGCCAATTTATTAGATCCATTTTGATGATATATGACATTTTGTGCTCGCTAATTTTTTTGCCAGCTTCTGTTGTTGTGTTAAGGCCCTAGGAAAAAATATCAAAGGACAGACATGAAAATGAATTTAATACTTACTAGTTCTAGTATTTAATTTTAATAAAATGTTCTATTTTTGTGAATGAAATTTTGTATAGAAATTCATCCATACATTAAAAAAATTACCTAATTCCCTGCGCCAATTTTTTGCAGAAAATTGAGGCCTTGGCCCTTGGACCACTCTATGTCTTAATATACTTTACAACAAATGTATTATAAAGCATTTAGGGCCTAGATTCTGCCCATCTATTTTCTAGAGATTTGCACAATCTCTTCCAAAATATTTTATTGAAGTAGCAAGTTAGTGTTAGAATTGATTAAGATCTGTAGTAAACAGGTACAAACTTGCTATGTTCACCCAAATAATAATGGTAAAAGACAGTCCTGGATCCATTGTTACAGATAGAAGGAACTGGTTAATTGTGGGAATCAACATTGCCTGGGAATTTTTTACTTACAGTCATCATCTTGACGACAGCTTTTAAACACTCAATAAGAAAACAATAAAAAAACACTCATACAATAGAATTATATTAATACTGTACATTTTATTTATATTTCTCCATATCATAAATTATTACAATTTTTTGCAAAAAAAGGAAAACCTCTTAGGGAACTGTCCTATTGAGTGATCAATCCTTAAAAATGTTTTATTCTGGATTTGCTATTTGACTAATCATGTACTAGGACAATCTCCATCTTTTGGTCCATAGGAATAAGGCCACCCCCAACCCAAATTCCCATGTAATTATTGAAAAGGGGAGGGGGAGGGGCTCTAATTTGAATTAATATTCAAAGTATTTTTTAGATATTAAAATTAATATTTAATTTTTTTTTATTGATTTTAAAATTAGCTAGTTTTGGTCTTGTCTAAGCATGCCAAAACAAGCCTTTGTCCCAGGACTTCAATCGTCTTTAGCAAGTGTATCTTTAATAAAGTATTTTTATTTGTTTTGTAGATGAATGTAATACGAAATTTCACACCATCAGCAAGGCTTTTGAAGAACCTGCATACTCCTTTTCCCAGGCAAACATGCCAGCTCAATCTTTGTTTGCCAAAACTTTCATATTGGAGACCTTTTTTACGCAAGAATTCTGTATGGAATGGCCCAAAGAACTTTCTTAAAACAGTGAGTAATATATCAGAAGCACAAATAGCAATATTTTTTTTTTTTAATTTTTAAAAATTTTTTTGTAATGGAACAAATAATTTTATTGAGATAAGATGGTGGTTGAGAGGAGAAAAATAGGAAATCTTTTTAGTTATGAATATTTCATTGATTTATTTGCTGGTACAGTATTGTAAAGTTTACAATGTAGACTAATTGCTTAATTGTGAGACTATTGCATGCATAAGCTCTATTTTGTTTTCAATTTTTTACTTCACACACCTGATGAAGCTGGCATTGACTGTCAGCAAAAGCTTATGTTGAATAAATAACATCTAAGTTAGTCTCGTAATGCTGCCTTTTAATTTTCTTTGTATAATGTACACCTATGTTACTGTAAAGTAGGTATGGAATTTATGTTTTTTATGCCTAGAAGTAATCTTCATTTTCTAGACGCAAGTTCTGTGTCTTGGGCTTATAAAATGTAGTTTCTACAAATTTATTTTCAATCATGGTCTACTACATGGTCCAATAAATATGCAACATTGATTTGATATTGACACTGCCTGAAGTAATAATGGTAATGTACAACATGTCTATAATACATAGTCAACATATCAACATCAAA
This sequence comes from Anneissia japonica, assembly GCF_011630105.1. Classification (NCBI taxonomy): domain Eukaryota; kingdom Metazoa; phylum Echinodermata; class Crinoidea; order Comatulida; family Comatulidae; genus Anneissia; species Anneissia japonica. The sequence goes on from NW_022712275.1 coordinate 485,759, forward strand.
ATCTTTGGAAATGGTAATATTCTACTTTAGGTAAACTGAACGTATACAGTATTATAAAATATGAGATATAATTTTAGCACTTTTTTCGGTACAACTTATGAGTAGTATCTACTTCCCAATTCCAGTCTGCAAAACCCATTGGCATGAAAAATGACTTGGAAATTGACCATGATGGCAGCCAAGTCCTGATCCAATGGAATGAATCTGAACTGAGCAAGTAGGTTGAACTATAAATAATGAATTATAGCAAGTAGGGGGGAGGGGGTGCACTAGAAGTTGAGATGGTATTGGAGTGATGATGAGAGTAATGATGATTACTAAGGCTTAGAAGAGGAGGGAGAATTTCACAAAGACAATGATTATGTGATGATGATAATATTAGTTACTGAGGATAGAAGATGATGTGGTGCAATATGTTGTTATATGATGATAACGATGATACTGTAATAATAATGATTATATTGGTGTGATAATGGTAATCAATTACCCAAATCAAAATCTAGAATTGTTAATATTTTGGCAAAATTATATTTTTGTGTACCAAGTAGAACCCCAAATTCTAAAATACTTTTGAAAGGCCACTTTCAAAAGGACAACCCTAGAATTAGGCCTGATGATATCAACACTATTCCTTCATTCATTGAACTACTGTTAATTCTTTTGGACACTTTATAGTGATACCCTCACAAACAATATTATGCTCTTCATCATGTGTAGGTACCATAGCATTTGGCTTCGCTGCAATTGTCAGTGCGATAAATGTATCCAGGCTCATAGTGGACAAAAACTGATAGATGTTATGTCTATTCCAGAAAAACCAACACTTTGTTCTGCTGTAATTCAGCCAGGTGGGTACAAGTAATGTAGTACTCATATATAGTCATGATGTACCTATATATGGTCATGATTTGATGTCATCATGACCATTTGAAAACAATATAAAGATAGATGTATTAAGAAAGCTCATTTAACCAGATTTCCCGGAAGGGAATTCTTGCAACTTAGGACCCCTGACACTATACTAAGCATGACACAAATTATGTGTCATCATTATTATTTGTTTACATATACAACAGTATTACATTTTTAAATGAACATGAGCTATTAGGTAAGGTTTTATCAGCGGCCTAACTACAAGGAATTTATAAGAAAGAATATACGCTAATAGGCAAATCACCTTGTTAAAATAACTGTACATGGATGCATAATATATACATTTTTTTTGTTACTAGTAAATAATTATTTTATCTGCATATATGTTTGAAAACAGATGGTAACAGTGTTCATCTACAATGGTTTGAAGAGCCTGATCATGTAGGTGTTGTAACTTTAGACTGGTTGAAGAAAAATTGTTACTCACAACAGGCGCGTAGTAATAGAGCAGATATGTGCGAATATAAGTTCCTCAAGGTAAGAAAGGTTTTTGTTTGTTCGATGGACAAGTAAACAAGGACTGATGCATGTGCACATATTTTATTCATTATATCAGAAACACTTCCTTAAAATAATAAAGATTACACATAATTGCCATATAGAGTAGTATGTTACTAACATGTGACATTCCTTCATTAGGCGAGACTTTCTTTATACCTTGGCGAAACCCGCCACCTACTAATAATGATAATTTCGAATATAAATAAAATTTTATTTTTGGCCAATTAGCGTACCCACCAAATTTCAGAATAAGAAATAAAAGTTTTTCTTTATTTTTATTACACCCGCCACTGCCTTGAAATCTCCAAAAATAAGATATGTATATTTGTTCCTAATCATATAAAGCATTTAACCATCCCATTACTACACTGTTCACATTCACAAATAAAATGGATGTTTTTAGCAAAACCATTTGCTAAATAAGAAAAAAAAATTAATTATCTTTTCCTGCCCTCCTATGATGATCTTTAAAGAAATAAGTTTGAAAACAAGGTATAAACAAATTCTTACCTTACCAAGTAATGATACCCAAGAGGTAAATACGGCTGAGTGCCTCCTATAGCTAAGGTATAGTGTTCGTAGCTTTGCCAATTAACATAACTTTCTTACTTACAAAATTGTATCCTTATTTGTGTGTTAAAATATATACATAGGATTACAAATTTACACAAAATTTCATGTTTTTATTAAGTTTATAATCCAAAATTATTAGGTTCTAATATATTAATTTGGTAGAATCTTGAAAATAGAGTGATATCGCATAGTTCCATTATGTAGCGATGTATAGGTATAGTTATCAAAGTGGTACTTCCTTATAATAAACAACACAAAGCAAGCACAGTTACAAAGTTCATATCAAAGGTTGCCATACAGTGAACATCTGAGATTCTGACACATACATAATTGCATTTACAGTGAACTTGGTCACTATCTTAGTGCATGTGGGCCCTTTAAAGCACTCAGAAACTCAAGTTCCTTGGATTCATCACCATTTGTTTTGATTATTTTATTCATAAATTTCAGGGGGATATAGACTATTTTGATTATGAACAAGTCTCCTCCTGTAAAAAGACATTTCTCAGGTATTTTTGCGCTTTCTTTTTAATAAATGTCGTAGTTTAAATTGTAATTGTCTAGATATTGACATTATGTCTGTGGATTGTCTGTGATTTTAAACAAAATATTTTTTGTCCAAGACAAAATTAGATAAGTTGTAATGATCATATCTTGATTTATCATCATCGTCATCATGCCAATACTTACACATAGGAATCCACAGCCTTGCTTTTCTTTTAATCACAAACATATTTCTTTTTACTGACACACTGTAATGTGTCTTATATTTACACTGTCATTATGTGTGTAGCTGGTGCTATCCTTTACACATACAACTTTAATAATTTTAATTTAGTATATTTTATAATATTTTATTAATAATAATAATAATAATAATAGTAATAATAATAATAATAATAATAATAATTTAATGACATACACCATTTATATCAGTGGCACTCCACATGTGGTGCGTCGTACGAACATCTTAACAAATACAAATTGTATCTTAACATAACCTACTGTAGTGAGATAAATATAGAAAAGTAAGCATGAAAATAATAGTTGATATGGATACATATGTACATATATGCATATATTGTACATATGCATAAACATATACAGTACCAAGTATACAAACATATACATATACCTACATATGTAATGGTACATAATATTATGGTAATATTGATTTAAATCTTTCAGCTTGAAAAGATTCATATTCTACGGTTGTATTTTTTTATGAGTAATTTATTATTTCTGATTCTTTAATTTGTATGCTGTTTGGTTGATGTAATTAAAATATATGTTTGGCATTATTTTTATTGATATTATAATTGTGTGATAAATTGGCTTTGATTACTTTTATGCTCTGATTGGCTTGTGGAACTGTTTTTCTTTTAGTACTTTATAAAATGAAAATAACTTGAATTGTATTTGTAACTATCACAGCATAATGACATGAATTTGCTTAATGTTCATCCTCTTTATATGCATCTTGATCTTTGACATACACATGCACAGTTTAAATTACTAGAGGGATTTTAAAAAGTATTGTAGAAAAGAAGAGCTGTATAAGGAGCTAAGAGCTGTCGGAGAACTCTGTGATGGTAAAATAGATGTGTATACCGCCCCTCTACTGCCAGAAGAAATGCCATATTCCCAGATTGGGTTTGCCAGTAATAGAGTAGAACAGTTGTGTCGTCACAACAACAGGTGGCGCACTTTGTTGTCAACCAGACGTTGGTTACCGTTCATTACGAATGAATGACTTCGTAATCCTAATGGTTTAGAATAGGCTTTCTGGAATAGGGATTTTAAAACCTAATTATTTACCATCAAAATGTACTGAAAACACAAAAGTTATTTTCATAAATTTTCTGTACCAAAATGAATTTGAATTAATAGGTATTGTTTTCATGGTGATTATAATGCCCAAGTTTTAATTACAGATACCTCAAATATTTAAATGAATATGGTGTTTGCATTATTGATCGAATTCCAACTGAAAATGACGAACATAAAGTTATAGAGGTATGCTTTCTATTATCCTTTAACATTTTTATTGCACCCCTGTAGATAGTCGTGGAAAGAAAATCTTCACTCTCTGCTTCATCTCATCATTTAGTACATTTTAAAACAATTGTTAGATTAGTTTAGAAATTTGCCGACAGGGATGTGACAAGCCTGACAGGGAGTCTGAACCAAGGGCCGACTAGAGCTTCATTCAGAGTCCCAGAATAAAAATTCCTGGCAGGGTTAATAGGGAGAGTTGTTTTGGCTTCAGTATGGCCCAAAAATTGTGCTGTTAGGCCAGTGAGTCGAATGGCCGAGCGGTTAGCAGGGGCGCCGCAAGTTATAGCCATAATATCGATGCTGGTTCGAACGCTCGCCTATGGTTCTGGTCTTCTCGGATAAGGACTATAAACCGTAGGCCCAGTGTATACAATGGCTCGTGTGAACTATAAAGAACCCCGTACATCCTTCGAGACAAGTAGGGGGATACCCGGTGTACTGGAACTGACAGCCCCTGTGGTGGACGACGAGAGTTGCTGGTAACGGGTTACCGGGTAGCACAGACACGAAGGGACCATTAGGGGCGAAGAAAGTCATTGATCGAGTTCCTAGTCCACACATCAAGCGCCCTGAGCATCTTACACTAGATGGATATGTGCGCTATATAAAACCACACTATTATTATTATAATATGGGATTAGCAACCAAAATAAGGTGGGAAGGTGGGTGGGGGGACACTTCCATTTAAAATTAATACTATACATTTTAGGATCTTGTGCCTTGAGAGACTTACAATGCCTTGCATGTACAAAAACCAATATTTTTTTTTTTTTATCAGCTATTTGATTCTTACACGATTTTTCCTCATTTTTTGATATACATCTGTAGATTGCAGAAAGACTTGGCCCAATTCAAAGCACTCTTTATGGTAGTGTAAGTTAAATATTTTATTTATGCAAGTCTTCACACTACTTTTGTATTGTGGCTTCTTCAGGTGGCATAGACATGCTTTTAGCCAAAATTTTTATTATTTGATATTGTAATTATTTGCATTTGTGGCAAGCTAAACCAGACACTCCTCTCAACAACAAAAGATGATTTTGTAGTTAATAATTCTGGGTTAAACAATAAAATCTATAAAATGGTCAAAGACTCATAAAGTTACAAGAGTTTAAACAAACAGCTGTTTAAAGCACAGTAGTTAAGAAATCAGCCTTAAAAGTTTACGATTTCGGGCATTTCTAGGTCAGAAACCATTACCAAATTGTTAAGAAATATTGTTTAAACATTGAAAATTGGGAAAATAACAACCTAGCATGATGTATAGATATATCAAGTTTAGTTTAGTGCAATAAAATATATTTAAAAATTTAGACATTCCAACATGTTTTGGCCATTATTTCTGAAACACAATTTGTGACAAGTGACTGGTTTGGCTTGTCTTTGCCACATTTGAAACCAATATTTGAATGGTTGTGTGTTTCCCAATTGATTTTTTTGCCCTAATTTTTTTTTGCTTCATACTTTCAATACAGTTTGGTACCCATATTGTACTTGCATAATAATCAAACCAGTATTTTGCTGGTTTTTGCTGATTATTTGGAGTTCGATTTTTGGCAAGTGCTAGGACCATAGGCATATAAGTTTGTGTGAATGATCATTAAGTTCTTCTGATTAATTAATTCAGTGTTGAGTAGGTTAGTAGATCATAAAAGGTTTGTGGTGAAGTCCACGCACCAGTAGCCATTGAAAGCGTTTGTTAGTGTACAGTGCTATTAACTATTGATATAATACATTTGATTTGTGGATACATATGCTAAATCAGCAGAGGTTTGATGTCAAGACTGAAGAGCGTCCAATAAATATTGCGTATAGTTCAATGGGGATTGAATATCATATGGACCTTGCGTACTACGAGTCTGCACCCGGAATTCAGCTTCTTCATTGTGTAAGGTAAGATTACAGTAGCTTTGATTGCATTAATGATAACACAGTCATCTATGCATCTGATGACGTATCTGAATTCTTTGACGCACTTTGGCGCTAATCTACTTTGTAAATAAAAAGACTTTCCCCAGTTGCAGATACAGAGGGTTCTGAAAGTGGAGCTTAACAGCCCACTTGCCTTGGTAGCAGCCAAACAGCCTCTAACCAAGCTGGAAGTTCCTAAGAGAACGCTTGCAACCCTTCTCCCTCAGACAGACCATAGACGGGCACTGACTGCATTGTACGACGGTCGTGCGACCGTCGCATGATGAATCCAACTCTGCTTCCTGTGAGCGCTAGACGACGCGGCGCCATCTACTGATTATCAGCGGCAGCCTGAATGGATCATCATTAAAAATGATGCGTTGTGTGTGCATCATTGCGTTGCGTTCTTCATACAATCGTGGCAGCTGACGACCCTCTAGGCGCTGTGAGTGAACAGCTTTAATTGCCCTTCAAATCCCTGTCCTTCAAGTCCCTGTGTGCTCATCAAAAAGCAAAATAAAAAAAAATTATCAATGTACCATGTTGAATTCTCTCTTTGATAATGATTACATTTGTTTCTTTAGATTTGATGACAAAGTAGTTGGTGGTGAGAGTTTTTTCCTTGATATATTTTATGTCGTTGAGGAACTGCGCAATAGATTTCCTGTTGAGTTTGAAACCTTGTGCACTGTGCCTGCAACCTTCCAGAAGATACACTTTAAAAGGTAAACTAGTCATCATTGCTGCTTCTCCAAATTAAAATTCATTCCAATACAACTAGTAGTAGATAGAGTATACCCCCTCCCCAGCTTAGACTGACAAAATTGGATATCACTTTTAATTATATAAATTCGGAAACTGTACCATGTTGCTCTTTTCCAAGTTGTAGATTTTTTCCCGGTGGAAATTTCAAAAAGGGAAGACTATTTGAACAATGCAGTGTAGGCTTATTAATTTCTTTATTGGTATTTAAGTAATTAAATTAAACTATAGAAACTATGAGTTATTTGGTGGATGGGGTTTATGCTTACTTAAAAATATGGCAACTGGTGATATATTTAGGTTAAATGATATTGTGAATTAATTATTAGTAAAATTGTAAATGTCATGATTTTTCACTGATAGCCATTTTCACTAAGCTAGATTAGCATACAAGGATTAAGACATATTCTAGTTTTACAATTCTTTACGTGGTATGCAGGTCAGGCCTACAAGTAGCACACATTTTGACATCTTCTCAATCTTCTTCCTGTTGTGTCTGTTCTTTTTTCCAATAATTTTTCATATGTATACTTCACATATAACAACATTTGTCATATTATTTTGAATATAATTTTCTGATGTTTATATTATTATAATGTTATTTTGTGTTTATTTTTTAGGGAGAATCCTGCAGCATTTCAATACCAAAGGCCCCATATCAATGTCCATCCAGTAACCAGACATGTAAGTAGATGCTTTTGAATGCTTTGATCTTTGGGGTTAAAGATTTCTGCAGCTCTCCCACCTTCGTTGCTTCCGCCCAAGAGTTGCTACGAGCTCAGAATTTGTGAAACTTGTGGTCTAAATGGTAAAAGTGCCATACACAGTGGCAGATTCTAGGGGGCAGTCTAAAGAAAAAGGAGAAAAAAAAAAGAAAATGTTATTCAAAGTCCGAGCTTGCCATTTTCAGCCATCTATGTGTGCCATAATCATAGAAATTTCTTACATCAGCCCCAACCATGGTGGGGCTAAGTTGATCTTATCTAGACCCTCCATCTGTGAAAGTCCCTTCTTGGGCCCCCTCTATTTAGAATTCCTGGATCTGCCATTGATACAAGTTGTTTTACAAGTTTCCTACGAGTCAGAAACGAGTCATGATGATTTATAAAGTACAAATTATTCTGAGCGAATTATGAATTTTCTTGAGAAAACTGGGAGTTTATTACGAGCCTTTCAAGTTTTATACAAGTTTTACAATGTACTATGAACTCACAAGAATGTAACAATACTAATTGGTACTAGTATCCTGAGCTAGGCATTAAATGTAAAAGTGTAGTAAGATCAGAAAACTCAAGGTAATTCATAGCAACTTGTAGTAAGCACATAGAAACTCTTTTTAAGCTAGTAGGAAAATTGTTAATTGTTCTAACCACATAACAAATTCGGAACTTGAAGCAAAGTTTGACCAAAAACAAATTTGAACCTTGTCTCGGTCAAAATTTAGTTGATATCACAGTGTGTATTCTATCTTGTAAATGATGAACTGAACTAATCTCTGAAGGTGCCTTTCTTTCAGATAACTGCGGTAACCTGGTCCCCTCCATTCGAAGGAATATTGCATGTTAGAGAAGTAAGTTCAGAAGGTACACAAACAATATATTAAAAGAAAAAAAAAACAGTACCAAAGTAGTGTTTACTTTACCTGGTGCAGGCTTTCGCAGACCCTTCAAGTGTGCACATTGTAAGTCACCCATGTCACTTGACAGCTGGTCGTGATTTCTCAAACTGGGTACTCACTGTGTCATACAACCGTACCGTATGACTAATTCAACTCTGCTCCCTGCGAGGGTAGACTGTCGGTGGCAGTGTGAACGGATCGTCATTAAAAGCAATCCGTTGCGTGGATGTTGTGGCATTGCGTTGTTCATGGAGTCGACGACCATCGGTTGCTATGAGTGCCTGGCTTTATAGCCTTGACTTAAAAATGTGTTTTGGAACTACAAATTTAGAGGAAATAGTCTTTTTTATAAATATAATTAAACATAATGATCCCATTTATATCTATTGTACCGCGTATGAGTATTGTAAATGGTATATAACTTATAGTGATCTGTTTCGCGTATGTTGTGGCATTGCGTTCTCAATAGAGTCGTGTCAGGTGCAGTGAAGCCTGGCTATTAGACAGCTAGCATGAATCTAAAAATGTGTTTTTTTGGATCTGTAACAATTTAGATGAAATAGAGCTGCCTTTATAAATATAATTGAACATACAGTAATGATCCCATTCATATCTGTTGTACCTTGCATAATTTTAACAGGAAGATGTTGAACCATATTACCGTGCTTACAGAAGATTAGCCCAACTTTTGAAATATTCTGATGCAAAGGTCAGTATTTTGTCGGTTTTTTATTCTATACTTTATCTATCTATACTTTCTTTCTTTTCACTTTCTCATAATTAACATACCTATTCATGATTCACATAATTTGCACTCACCGTTCCATATTGTAACTCACCTGCCCATACTCTACACTCATTTGTTCACACTTTACAACCTGTCCTTTATTCTCATCTATACATATTTTACATAAAGCATGTCTATACTTTACACACACCTGCCTATACTTATACTCACCTTTCAATACATTATACTCACCTTTCTATACTCACTATACTATACTATACTTACTACTTTATGCTGACATGTCTATACTTTGTACTAACTACATTAAACCTGTCCTTACTTTATACTTTCTGTCTATACTTTACACTTGCGTGTCGATATTTCACTTCACACTCACTCTTATATACTTTACACTCACCTTTAAACAATGTATTATTCTCTTTTTACAGAAAGAACTAAGGTTGAAACGTGGCCAGTGTGCTGTCTTTAACAACCGTCGTATAGTGCATGGAAGGAAGGCATTTGAATTAAATGGGGGACAGAGACATATGAAGGTGCTCCT
>NW_022712275.1:495542-525209 GCF_011630105.1 Anneissia japonica
CTTTAGTACAGAGAGGCCATAATCATTTTAATTATAACTTTGGCAAAAGTAAAGGTAGGAGAATAACCTATAATTTGCAGCGTCAATGTGCTTAATTATGTAGGGGATTGTTCCTCAATTATTTAGTTCACATCATTTCACTACGGGCTGAAATGAATAATAAAATTGTGGTACCCCCTCTTTTCCGACAGAGGCAATAGGTTCTATAAAGTACACACAAGCCAGCTGTGTACACTGGACCTCTTCCTTATCCGAGAAGACATGTTTTTACCAACCAAACCATGGCGAGGATCGGCTAGAACCGGTGCCGATGTTAAGGCTGTAGTTAGTGGTGCCCCTGTCTTAGTGCTCGGCCACGCAAATGACTACTCATAACATGAAGAAAAAAAGTTTGCTAACCTTAAAGTGAACTATGATTTAACCATGTATTTTATATTGTTTTGTATTTTATGATTTTAATTTTTCAACTTTAATTTTTCAGGGCTGCTATGTGAACATAGATGATTTCAAAAGTACTGTACAAGTGGAGCATCTAAAACAAGGAACTGGTGAACTGGCCAGGAGAGTTGGAAACCAGTGTCTCTTTTGAAGACCAAAGTTAATTTTAAAGAGAAAAATATAATAAATTAAAAAGTAACCTATTTTTCAAACACTGTTAGTTCATTTTCTAGAATAGCGAAAATTGTTAGGGAATGGAACCTACAAAATATTTACTGTACTTTCGCGAATAAGCGCCCCGTTTGAATAAGCGTCCCTCTCAAATAATCGCCTCTCCTAGTGTAAATATTTTCTTAAGAGCCCTATTTGAATAAGAGCCCCCTCGATTTTATTCATTTTTTGAAGCAATATCATGTGATTTTTTTCTTAGCAAGCCAATAATTTAATCAAATCCTGGGACTCAGGTTGGCATGATTTGATCTGTAGAGTGGATTCACATATTCTTCTTATGTCAGCTTCAAAATGAGAATATTTTCTCCTGGACAGATGAGATAATATCTTAATAATAATAATAATAATAATAATAAAGATTTATAAAGCGCACATCTCCACCAATGGTGCTCAAGGCGCATATCAATCACCCTAGTTTGTACCATCCTTTTACTTGACCCGACCAATCAACTATTGAGGATGGGCGTATAAGCTTTGCTTTCTGATGACTTTCTTTCCAACTTTCCTCACTTGTCAGAGCAGATAAAGAAGTTGAAGTTACCTTAATTACTTTATAGAGAATCCGTGCGGATCTCATTCAGATTTTCAAAATTTTGAAAAGATTTGCCTGTCAAATGTTTTTTTCAATTAGATACTGTTTCGAAAACACGTGGCCATCCACTTAAAATTTGTAAGCAGCACTTTAATACAAATATTCGAAAGTATGCTTTTTCTATTCGCTTGGTAAATGAATGGAATGCATTGCAAAATAATGTTCTTAGTATTGACTCTTTTAACCAATTCAAATCTGCCCTTGCAAAATCTCATATCACCCTAGTTTGTACCATCCTTTTATTTGACCCGACCAATCAACTACTGAGGATGGGCGTATAAGCTTTGCTTTCGTCTCTACAACCAAGTAAAACTAAGCAAGTAATACTTTTCTTTGATGAATAAGAATACTGTTTCTGCCGCGATAGCGCACTTGTTAGTGAAGAGTCCTTTGGAACAATGCTCGGGTGCTTAAAGCAATATGGTAGGCCAGCTCTTTTTGTAAGTGACCTCTGACACAAAGTAGATTTTCCTTGATAGTGGATCTAGCTTCCTGAGAGAGGTCCTTTTCAAGACACAAAAAGTCTCTTTTTTTTAAGTGTTTGTGCTTTGCGCTGTGCACGTAGCTCCCTTTACTGCCGCATGTAAATGCTGTAAGTTGGGGCGATCATTGCGAGTTCCCTCGGTATTGCCTTTACCACGTCATCTCAGATTTTCCTTAAGTATTTGTTGCAGCTTGTGGAAGATTCTGTACTTTTTAAGAAGACATTCCATTATGGATGTTGGTTCAATGACTGCAGCATTAACATCAGGATCGTTGGCAGGATCTCTTGCACCTTTGGACAGTGGACATTAATCCATTGCTTGTTCCCTTTAAATTTACAAACTGGCTGCATCTACGCCTATCTGACGTCACGTTGTAGTGCACTAACATAGGCAAAGTTATTTTTAAGGTTAACGTAAAGCAAATTCAACCCATGAGCGCGTTCGGATTTGCATAATTCGGCATAGACATAGCCACTGCTTTAAATTTATCGATTGTTTCCCTAATGGGTAGGTCTGGGTTTCACCAGCTACCTACCGGTATATTCAAATTTTGAAGTCAAGCATTGAATTCCTAAAATTAGCATCTTTCTGCTATTTTGGAGACATTAATGTAGCACCCAGTTGGGACTACATCTAGCTCCCAAATACCTACTGCAGTTTTAGTCTGTATGTTTACCAAATTATTTAGTATTTATTTAGTATAGTTTTGTTTACATTAGTTATTTAGTCTTGTGCAATATTTCCAGGAAAATGTAATATGTGTTGTTTGATATTTAATAGATTAGCAATGGGTCTTGTGTAATCATAATTTCATGCAAGAAAATGCAGCACCACTCTTGGCATATCTGAGGGGGCAAAGCTTATTTTTATGTTTAGCCTTGGAGGTTTTTGGAATGTCTCTAATGTTTAGGCTATTATGTACAAAATCAGTTTTAAATATGTCATTTTTTTAAAAAATAGCTTTTGTCATAAAATAGAATTACAGCTGATGTAGCATTGATACCGTCAATGCCTCATCAATTACCACCGACACAAATTGAATTTGCTTGATGAAGACAACGGTATATGGGTAACCTGCAACATTCTGTCATGTGATTCGGCTAGGCCTGTTAGTCTGCATGTAGATTCTTGCTTCATGAATGGAATGTGCTCCACAGGGAGTGGATTGTGTACATATTGGTTATGGATCCAATGACCTGGGGACTGAAACCCAACTTCCTTAGACAGATATGTGTAGCACTGTAATTATAAGCATCTTATTTTGTAGTATAACAGGGTAGGCCTAATAACTGTTGTCATGTAGTTACAAAGTTTTTTTCATGTAGTTCAAATTTTCCATTTATTTTTGTGTTTAGTATTAATTATTTATTCAACTTTCTTATACAAGGCTACTCTTGCATCAAAGCTTAGTAAAATAGACCTCTTAATCTTACTTTTTTTGTACTGTAATTTTTATGTTTATTTACGTTTTTGGAAAAAGAATTGAAGGAAAATTGAAATCTGTAGTGACGAGAACTCATGAAGCGGTTTGGCGCAGCGGGAACGGTTTGGTTTCCCAACCTCGAGGTCGGGGTTTCAATCCCTCGCTGTGCATTTAGCTTGTGTCCTTGAGCAAGACACTTTATCTGCATTGCTTCTCTCCACCCAGGAGTATAAATGGGTACTTGGTGGGGTTGCCTGCTCCTGCGCTGATTACCAGCAGCAACACTTAGCATGTGGACCCAATGACCAGGGAAAGAAACTATGCGTTATAACCGCAAGGAAGAGGCGCATTATAAATGCCAATACCAGTACCAGTCGTGTGTTTTATATTTAATGGTCACAGATATGGCTGGCCATGACAAAAAGAAAGAATAGTGTCTTCCCTGCAAAGTAGTAACATGACTAAAATGTATGTTGAATAATTTCAGACAAATATATGCGCATGTTACTTCAGATGAGTGCCCACATGATGCTTACCAAGGGCATAACCTTTTTAATTCAAAGCTACTTCAAAGCTTAGGAGTAACTATGCAAATTTTCTGGAAGAGATAATTGCCACTTTCATTGGTTATGGTTATTTTGCACACAAATTCTTGAAATTGTAAACAATCATGTAAACATCGTGTCTACAAAGACATCACAGGAAATGATGTTTGGCATTCATTTGTAGGTGATTATCTTTTAAAAAAATGGGGGTCATTATAAAGCCTAAAGGTTGTATTTACTTGAGAGCTCTGAAGTACACTGCGCTACTCTGAGTGCATATTCCTTAAATTATTTGTAGTAAACTTAATACAGTAAAAAAAGTGTCTTCATAGGCAAAGTCCAGGACTGTTTATATGTTGGACAGGCCAAATAATTGTAGTATACATGATAAACATATATTACTCAATTAAAAAAATGAAAAGACAATGTCCCTTGTTTGTTTATGTTTAATAAAGCTCTTATTTACAGATGTAGGTTAAAAAATGCAGTTCAGTTTGTTATTGTTGTTGCCTTAAATCTATACTATATAAATAATAATAATAATACAGTAGTTGCAAATGCACTCATCAATATTGCATAATATGAATATAAAGTAAATAATATACCCTTTTCACAAAATGATGTTTTAGAATATTTATAGGACTATATTAATATAGTAAATATACAGTACCATACTGCAATTGATAATTACCAAACATGCACAAACTTGGGCAATAGAGTAAATGAATTCATTTTTTGATTACTTATTACAGACTTTTTACTACTACAAGCCAATAAGATCGATATAATTTATGCATCTTAATTATTGAGGAAAATATTTTTCTTGTAAGGTTCAACTGAAAATTAACTTAAGCATGTCTACACAATTAAGCAATTAGTAGAGCTGTGCATAGTACACTACATGAAAATTATATGAAGATTAGATTTAATGCTTGAAAAAATGTTTGAATGCATTAAAATCTAATCCAAGTATAATAATTTTACGCTAGTGTAATGTGTAATGTGCTTTTAATGTTAGTTTTGATAACCAACTGTTATTTATTAGCATTCATTGATTCAAGGAATTGCTTAATTGTTAATACTTAATATTGAATTTTAAGTAACTTTCTTCGGGTTCTAATTACCCTTGTATTACAATTCAATTTTCATTGCGGTGTGTGATATCTTTGCGGTGACAAAAAAATTAGGTTTTTTTTTTGCACACGAACCTAAAAAAATCAAGCCAAGCATCCACTATGTGAAAAATTATTGGAGCATGGGGGATAGGCTGATGACATCACGACTGACTTATAACCAGTTTTATGTGATAAATATGTGTGATTTTCCCATGGAGTGATATGACATCACTATGTCCATATACAGTAGTCATAAAATCTGATCATGAGAACAGAGCTTTATCTTTTTTATTTAAAAAAAACACTGCTGTTTAATCAAATTAATGGAAAAGTAATTTGACAAAACAAGGTGGCTAAAAACAAACAGCATATCACTTTTTTTCAGATTTGAAATCATGTTCTTTTTCACTTGAAAATAGTTTTCAACATATGACTCGCTTCAGCTGCGTACTAAATCACAGTAGCCAAAGAATTTGATTGACACATCAAAAAAAAAAAAAAAAAACAGCGTTGAAGCATAGTTGGCAGTACAGTATCTTCTTTTGCAAATTTACCACTGTTGAAAAACAAGTTGTTGATTTGGCGACCACAATGTCAGATTTTAATTGAAAATGATGTGCCGCATGAGCAGGCTTTTTCTGCAATTGGATTGGCAACTACTTGGAAGGCAGATCTGATCATCTCTTCTTGATAATCAACGATGGAACCTTTTACATATTCCAGAGACATCTCATCTACTACTAACTTGGCACCATCCTTTTCAAATACTCTGGTAAAACAAAACAAACATGAATTATTTTCTGTCCTGAGTTTTTGAAGTGAATATTGTATTTTCTTTATTATGGTAGAGGTGAATAGCTTAGTGGTTAAGATGCTTGCCTTCTCATATTGAGATTTAGTTTGTGTAAAGCATCGCGTGTGTGTATATGTTTGTCTTGTGAATGTAGTAAAGTGATATATTCGCTATTGACAATCCTTGGTGCATGTGCATCTAAATAAATATAAATAATAATAATTTGTATGGGTATGACTTCCATTTCAATAAAACTATGAATTATGATAAATTAATTCTATGCAGTTACATAACTTTTTTTCAGAGGCTAAATTTATAATAAAACAAACAAAATAATATTCAATGTTTCCTGGGACAACTGTTTAGTTAGTTTCATTTCTGATAGTGTACAGCCAGATTTTAACAATAAAAAACATTCCTTACTTGTCTTCTGCTGTAACTTCTGAATCAAGGGAGAATGTGTATTGAAATCCTGAACAACCACCTCCTTCAACTGACAACCGTAAATATTTGTCTTTTTCACCTATCTTGTGGATTTGCTACAAAAACGATCAAAAATTGTTGTGAGATTGTAGAAGTGATGTGTAATAAAAAAACAACTTTGTGATGAATGAAAAGAGGAATGAGATCAAAGCCATTACCAAATTTCTACAGCTGATCCATATTTTTTTCTTTAACTTGGCATAAGTTAATAATCAGGTAGATACTTGTCATTTGTTTCATTTTTTATCACAAAAAATATTTTTCATTTATTTCTAGTCACTCATACAATTATTTATTTCTTCTGCATGCAAAAATAATAATAAAAATAATATTTAAGGATAAAAACACATTAACATACTGAAATGGCAAGCACATCAACCACATCAAGTTATTTAAACCCGCCTTGGACTCCATCAACATATATAAATTAACAACCAAAGATCATTATATTATTTATAATATTTAGTTGCTACACACCGCCCAGACCAACGTACGCGACAACCAGTATATTGGTGTTTGTACAGATACAGATAACTTGCTTCCATTGTGGTCCAAAATAGTAAATATTGAATAAGAAACAATGAAATGAAAACTAACCAAACAATGAATCAAACACTTAAACAATACAACATACTCAGTGACTAAACAATTAATAATTAAACATTCCTTAATTTTAACATTTCATTATCCATGGTAAACATTTTTTTCTACAACAAATTGTAAAATTTTGAATTACTTTTACACAACTGTCACTGAGTGTAACACTGTTCTCGTTTGCCTTCGATGTATCACTGAATGCCATTGACTGTGTAATAATGTGTTGTGGTACACGGTGTGCTCCAAGTACGCATTTTATCACATTTCTGTATTATTTAAAAAAAACAAACTTTTTTTATTTATACACTATTGTACATTCTATCTTATGCCACAGTACTTCATTTTGCCTTGTTTAGTAATGAGATGGTAAAACTTACTAGAGATTTACATGTGGTGAAAATAACTACTACCCAAAAACAACTATTGCTGGGAGAGGGAAAAGAGTCAATCAAAGCAAAACATCAATAACTGAGGACTTATAATCTTATGGTTGGTTAGCACATTACACAATGTTCAGATATTCGTAGCAATA
The DNA here is from genome assembly GCF_011630105.1 of Anneissia japonica. Lineage (NCBI taxonomy): Eukaryota > Metazoa > Echinodermata > Crinoidea > Comatulida > Comatulidae > Anneissia > Anneissia japonica. Next base: position 502,777 of record NW_022712275.1, read on the forward strand.
TTCATTCTCGTTCCTTACAATCCTTTAAAAAATCTCATCTAATTTACCCATTTGCTTTTCTTTTCTGTTTCTTGTATTTACCGTATGTAATTTATATACATATTATTATATATTTATTTGATTATATTTTTTTCTTTTAATTTTGTTTTTGTAATTTAATGTTGTTTAAGATCATACCCTGGACCCCAGGGAAGAACAGTGCATCCAGAATAATGAAAGATTTTCATTCTATTCTACCCCTGCATACTGTACGTGAACATGCAAACTAAGTAATTTTGCCCTCACAGATCAAAACGGCTAATGTAGGTGGGTGGTTTGCTGTTTAATATTTATGAGGTATAATAAAAGAAATACAGTGACTTCTGCTTCCCTAGTTGTTGGATGATTGGGCGCGCCAATACCTCGGAAAGTAGAATTCACTACTTTAACTCAAACCATGTTGTATTTGTATATTACTGCTCCCCCTATTAATGTACCTATATTTATTTATAGATTGTATTTTAAGCATATTTGCTTCTTAATTAATTTTTGTTAGGTCTAGTGCATACCCCAGATATCAGTTGTGTTCCAACAACATTTTCACTTGATTGTTATTACCATTTAGGCCCCATAAGGCCCATGACAAATGATTGGATTATTATGGTATTTCTGGCCACATCAATTGTTGTCTGAATCACACCAAATTCATTTTTGTTTGTTTCCATTCACTTTTTGTTAGCTATCAGTATTTTATATGAGAAAAAGGGCTTTTTATTTTGTTTGGAAAAACAGCTGCTACTGTTAAGCACAATGTGATTGTAACTGCCAACCATCAATTTGGCATGAGTATTATAAAAAAATTTACATAAAAAACTCATTGTCACTTTTCCTAGTAGGTTAGGATTATAAACAGGGCTGGCAAAATTGTGCATTCCACCAGAGGAATTTTAAATTAAAACAATGTTGCTTTCACCAGGCAATTGTTGAGTCATTTAGTGTACTGGAGTCACTGTCTGAGGGGATTTTTTAGAAGAAAGAAAATAATGATTTTTCAAAAAAATTCCTTGTTACCTTGCTCCAGACTCAGACTGCATTCATACAGCGTACAGATGATATTTTTTGCTGAAGGCATTTCATCAAGACAAGTTAAAAGCACAAATTGTTTTTTTTTTATTACTTACTAATGTATGTTAATGATTTTCATTTGTTAAATTTTATAATAATAATAATAAAAATAAATAATAAATTTTATAAGGATGTGTTCTGAGTATATTTTATGTGTGTGATGAAATCAATAATCAGAAACTTAATAAACTGGGCTGCTGGTTTTGCCCTATTATTCAGATTTTCCGCATGGTTGCCAAGCCCGTAGCCAGGGGGGTTCGTTGGGTTCGAACGAACCCCCCATATATATACATGATTATAATATGTTACACCAACCATACAAATTTGTCTCGGTTCTTTTTGGTACTGATTGTCTTAAGTGAGTATAGTATGATACAACTTCCAAAGTGCTATATAAATGAAAAATAAAGAATAAACCATACTGGATCCTTTGGAGTTTGTATCATGCTACTGTTGTTAAATTACCAATACTGTAGCACTAAAGTAGTAGTTTTTTTTTTTATCTTCTCCCAACTCAAAAAATTACCTCTTTAATATATACATTTTTTTAAATGTATGGCCTCTCAAATCAATTAAATAACACCTGTAAATGCTTAGAATGCTGGACCCCCGCCTGGGTTTTGGTCCTGGACCCCCGGGGGCCCTTGGCAACCCCCTGGCCCCAGCAATGGTGCTCGCAAGTGCCCTTTCAGTATCAAAAAGAACCCCCCCTACCAAAATCCTGGCTACGGGCTTGGTTGCATACAGTACCAATCTGGACATAATTATAAAAAAAAAACACATTAAAAAAAATGTTTAAATTTTTCCAGATTTTCACATATTTTATCTTTTTATCAAATTTAAATTTTATATGATAGATCTGAGAGACCAACATTGACAGAGCAACTTTTTTTTCTCTCTCACACATCCCTTTTTTGTGCTTTTCTTTCTTGTTTTGTCACTGTTACAGAAATAAGTAAAACGAATTAAAGATTAAATATATGGGTAAGTTTTAGGTTTTAGCCTTTTAGACCCCATATCTTTCTTAGTCTCTCCAAAAATTATCCAAGCGACTTTAATTCTTTAATTTAATTATAAAATAAATAAAAATAACTATCATCAGGCTAGCTAGGCCTATCCACAATTGTAGCTTTCGCTGGGAACACACAGGCGTACATAGTCAGTGGGATTCGAGTCGGCATAGGCTAGGCTGGCCAATTCCATAGCCAAAAGCCTGCCCTAGTACTAGGAAGGCTAGGGTACGATAAGACCTAGCCTAGCTAGGCTAGGCCTAGGGCCCTACTAGCCTATTTGTCTGATTGAGTCAAATTGGCCACAGGGCCTGGCCTAGTCTAACTAAAAAATGAATAAAATGGCATATAAACATCTATATTAGTCATTTGGATGAATACATGCATAGGACTGGTCCAACAGTAACCTGCTGGTATGGTAGCGTGTTTTATATCTCTCTTACTTACCGCTGGATGCTCCGTGACAATTTCAAAACAATAACATTGGCAGACGCCATTTTATTTTCGTTTATAAATTGAGCCTCGAACCTTAATATTTTGTTGTTAAGCAACGTTTAATTCAATAAATATATAATATTACATAAAATGATAACCATAATTAATCTCTGTATGTACATGTTTGTTTATATAATTTAATAACAGACGAATATTTTTTTTTGGGTGGTAACTTATTTCATTTTTATAAATTTTTTGTGAAGAGAGATAAATATTACAGAACAGGTTTATGTTTTGTTGAATAGAGAATAGACGGTACCCTTGGTAAGGCGTAGACAGGTTGAATTTTCAATGAAAGTGAAAGTGCAATTCCTCTGGAATTCCTTTAAATCTGTGCCGTATTTGGCAAGGGAATATTGCAACTGTTAGTTGCGTTTATTTTCCAGATTTCAAAACACACGCGGTGCAATTATGGTTGTTTTTAGTGGATCTTTACGCGTCAAAGTGTGTGAGGCAGAAGATTTGAAGCCCACTCCCTGTTCGTCGAGATTGGTTCCGTCGAGATTCGGTTCGTTGCAGTTGATAGATCCTTACATTACAATCAATGTAGATGACTACAATATAGGAAAAACTACAGTAAAAGCAAGGACGTTTAAGCCAGAATGGCACGAAGAGTTCGAAGCAGAAATAACGAATGCAGAAAATATTTGTATCACTGTTTATCATGATGCAAAAATCCTTGGTGATGATTTTGTCGCAAATCGAATTATAGCAATTAAGGATTTATTAAGTTGCAACAGCAATAGCAATGAAAATAGAAGCAATGTATCAGATATTTGGGTAAGACATTTTCTATATAGTATAAATATTTCATTGTTTACATGTAATAAAACCAATGTTTGTAAGCTAAGCCAATGTATAGGCCCAGTCTAGATTAAGTAACGGCGTATTGATTGACTGGTGAATATTAATTATTCAGATCTCTGAGCAATATATTTTATCTATTAATTCGACTGACATTCCACATGTCAATTTGCCATAACCTATATTTTTTAATGATTTTTGTTACAGTACATGATACATTAAGATTTGGATCTGATATTTCCCAACATTTACAGCTGTTTGCAGTCATCTGGTTTCATTTGCGATGATTTCTCAATTTTTAAAATCTGAGTTATACACTTTCCCAGTATTAACCATAAATATGTACAGTATTTGGAACATAATTTCATAAAGTTGCAAGTTCTGTCATGCGTAACCAATAACGTTTTCTGGGAAGATTATACTTGAAACTCTTCAGTATAATAATTATTTTTTCTTTTTTTTTGCAGACTTATTTTGTAGTTAAAAAATCATATTAAACAGCAAATCTTGTTTTCAATCTGTGCCTTATACCTGATAACTCATTCGATCCTTTGTTTATCAATTCAGTGTTTTGACGTTTGAGGGATTTTCCTGTTTTTAACCACAGAGGGGATCACCATATTTTATGTGCTTACTATTAGTATTTATTATTGCTTCTATGAAAAGTTCAAGGACAATTGTTCCAATACTGAATGCTTTATTAACCCTGCCCTTAAATACCTCCTAGGCTATGCTCAAGCCTAGTAAGACTAAGATTGCTTTATAACCATAATGCTAACATGAACATGTTGAGTGTCCACTGAGTTGACCTATGTTGGCCTATTGTCATCTGCATGAATCTTCAAGCTTGAACATTTGCACCACTAGCTGTGATTGGTCACTTGTTGGCCAGAGGACCATTAAAGGGTAGAAATGTAACACAAGCTCAGTCTGGGAATCTTGTCTGGGTTGGGTTGTTTTGGGTTTTGAGTTGTTTTGGTTGAGTTGGGAGTGATTAAGTCTGGTATGAGCATTCTAGGCTAGTTCAGACTACAGATTTTTCAACTGGACTGATGTTTTTCTAGCCTGGCTGGCCTGTTTTAAGATGAAGTGACAATTTATAAACTGCTGATTTATTAATTTTCTTTTAATTTTATAATTCTTTGTAATTAATAAATGTAAATGTAATAACAGTAACATTACTGAAGTTCTCTTTATTATGAAATGTTTGGATTGTGAGATGACATCATAATACATTTTCATCATATTCATGCACAACATAGTTTACAAAACCTACAGTAAAGGCCTTGCTTTGTTTGAGTGCATGTACTCACACCAAGGTGCAATATACAGTAGGCTACCAAGAAGAAGAAAGGCAAATTATAATGTTTAATATTTACAAAGTTCTGATCTTTGCTATTTTAAATTTTCTGTTTTGTTGTCACTTCTGGTATCTTTGATGATTACCAATTATTATCGCCTTTATTTATTTTTATTACAACTTGTATCCCTTGGCACAAGGTGCGGTAGAAGTTCCTATTATTATTATTATTATTTATTATTATTATTTTACAAGAAAAAAGATGGAATGCAGATGAACAAGTATATAACTGATATAAGCAAATTATTTGAAGCATTATTAAAGCTAATAAAATAAATAGCCCAGAGGAAGACAAAGTTCATGTGCTACCCTACAGTATAGAGTGATCCATGCTGTACCGTATGCTAGGTCTACATGTAATCATGGACCTATTAATTTTTCTTAAAAGCAAAGATCATCACTGTAATTGTGTGTCTATGGTTTGTGTTTTTGTTGCGTGTGTTTCTATGCATTTTCCTGAATATACTTTATAGATACTATATAAACAAAGGCGTCCTCATGTACTTTTTGCGTCAAGCATTTTTATTTTTTAATCATCAATTAAGTTTTATTCTTTTCTTCTCTTCTGCCTAGATGCTTTTGGCAAAACACTTTTGCTGAAAAAAAAAATTTAATATTTTGCAATAGCCATCCTCTCAATACATTAAAATAGCATTCCGTAAAATGTTTCACCGTTTTTTGTAGAACCTTGCATACACTGACAATAAATACGGACTGGATGTATGTGTTGCTGCACACTAAACTGTACACATACAAGATTATTATTCATATGTCTGATATCCTGTTTATGGCTTGAATTAGATTACTTTTGGCCTGTCAGTGTCTACTACAGTATGTACATTCTCAAAAAAGATTATTGTAAATGTCATTTGTGTGTTGACACACTTCTCATTTAACCAGCTGCCTAATATCAACATTTGATTACATGTAACAGCATAATTTCACTGTTGTTGCACATACATTAGTAAAAAAATTAATTAGTTTAATTTATCTAGAACATAGTAAAGTGAACATTAATTTAATGTGTTTGATGTTATAATTTAAATGGTAATTTCTGAGCAACATTACTTTGTTAAGATGATTGTTTAGTTTGCTAATGAATCCTTTCTGAACTAGAGCTAGAAATAATATTATTAATTATGGTATTATTTACTATTACTGTTTACTTTCTTAATACAAAAAATGCATAATTAGTGCATTTGAAATTGTAAAGTAGGCCTAAAAGAAAAAGGGACACGTACTGTATAATTTAAGAATCTCACAATACAGTTTAAATTTAAAAAATACTGCCCAAGAAATACATTCAGGGCAAGTTTAGCTATAATGAATGCATTTCTCATACTTACTTTTTTGCATGCAGTGCAGTTAGTAAATCTACTATAGAACATGTGATTAATTGTAAAATAATTAAAAGGTCATCCACAGTTGGTAGGTAATTGAGATGAGTGTGACCTCTTAGCAGGTAACTCTGTACTGTATTGCTATGGCATTAATGACAGTGAGGACAATTTAATATTCATAGAGTTATGCAGTAGATTATAATATTATTGTTTTCAATCTGAAAGTTGGTCACTATTTTACAGTACAGTATATATTAGCATAGATAATTTATAATATAGTATATTGTGTGATGTGTGAAGCATGTCTCTAGCAAAGGCTTTGAAGATTCAAGAACTTTTTGGTCTAATAAAATATATAGAAATTTGCTATGCTTGGTAGATGAAATGCCGCATACTGTACCCCAAAAGCTCTATGAAACCCCAGAGGATCTCCAGAGGACGAGGAAGGAGAATAAGATTAAAATGGCAAACAACTCAAATACAATTACGGTAGTAAAGTGAAACAGTAAAATGAAAGCCTCTCTTTAACATTAATGTTGAACATGGCTATGAGCTTGAGTGGGATGCTGGTTATTTTTACTGTTTGTCCTTGGGCATGATACTGTAGTTTCTACTAAACCTTGGAGTATAAAATGAGTACCTGGATATATGTGGTTTTTAAAGAAAATGTTTCGGTCCTCGCAAGGCGCTAACCCGGAGCCTCACTGCTGTTCTTGTTCTTGTTACAAAAGCTTTAAAAGCATCCAGCGTCGCCAGTTTTGAACGGACGTGCAGGAAATTTTGTACACATAAACTATAATGTAGGTGATTTCCAACAAACATTCATCGCCCTTTTTTTAAGTTCCCCCTACACCTACAAAACAAAATGGGTTTCAGCAAGGACTGTAAATTACTGTCATTACTACTAATAGGGCATGTCGCATGGATGGGGTGGTCAGTTGAGGATGTGTTCTAAAGAACTTAAGGTTGTGAGTTTGAATTGCATCATTGGTATTCAAAATTTTTTTTTCCAATTTTAAGAAATTTTATTTTTTTCAATTTAAGATATTTTTAATTTGTACAAAATAACATTCTAAATAATAGTTAAAACCCAATAATAACTTACGCCTGTTCCGTATTTAAGCGAGGAGGAACGTGCGGACCGGTGAGCGGTCGCTCAAGATTGTTATGTAAAATTACATACATTGCTGCTAATATTTCCTAAGATGGAGAGGAGGTTACTTGTTATGCATGACCAATTATCCAGTGACCTGGGAAAAGTGGGTGCTTTTGTAACCATGGACAAAAATGTTTATTAAATAAAGTATTAGAAGAAAAAAATTAAAGTGTCCTCTAACAATTTAAAGTAGTCCACAGAGGTTCAAGTTCAATTACCAACCATAACTGTAGATTGCTATAGTTTTCGTTGAAGTGTTACCATGGAAACCAGATAACAATTATGTGCTTAATAATACACTAGGAGGAGTTTTTAGGTCTGAATTAATTTTGTGTGTTGATGAGGTACAACTATAAAGTACTGTACTGGGCAAAATTATTGCAAAAATCACAATGCATTTTACCTGTTGTTGTTTTGTATTAGCGTTGAATTGTATTACCTTGAAACGAGCGTTGAAAGCCCCCTTTTCTGGTGGTGTTGCCACTGGTAAACATTATTTAGCTGGTTAATAATGTAATTGTCTTTGTTAGACCTGGTACCTAGTTTTTATCTGGTCTAGAATAGGCCTACTATGTATTTTTAATTTTGCTGTAGTGAAATTAAATTTTCTAGCCCATCCCTTCTCTCTGTACATCGTATTGTAAAATCAATGAAAAAAAAATTGTGATGTGGATAAGAATGACTGTGTTTGACAGATACAGCTACATGTTCATTATTATTTTTATTATATCTTTATTATATTAATATTTTTACAGTATTTTGTGTTATATTATATGTCATTGGATTCATTAAAGCAATTCAACATCTTTAACTTTAGGCAGACGACCCAGTTAATAAGCTAAGACATACGCTGCGATCAACTGACTCAATGTACGTAATAGCTAGCTACGGTAGCGTACCCTTTAAACTGCATTTTTGGTGTTTGGTGCCAACGTGTCAAGCATTATCAATTAAGAATTATTTATTAATTTTAAATTAAATTTAATTATTTATTAATTTTATGCCGGTGTTTATTTTCTTTGTCGAATAAAAAATAAATATTAACAGTGTCAGCAGTAGTACAGTAGGTTATTTTAATGGAATATATTCCACCAGCAAAATGTTGTACCCGTAGTTGAGAAAATTGCAAGCTGAATTTTACCATATAGCAACAATATGTCGTACTAAGCAGTGTTTGATGTTAGTACTATTGTGTAATGTTGCTAAAGCCGGGCACCCACTGCATCCGTTGGTCGTCGGCCGATTCTATTTTATGAAGAACGCAACGCCGCGGATCGCTTTTTATGACAATCGGATCAGACTGCCACCGACAATCACCAGACGGCGTTGCCTCGTCTAACGCTTACGGGGAACGGAGTTGAATTCATCGTACGACTGTCGTGCGACGCAGTTAATGCCCGGCTTTACTCCACAGGGACGATCCAGATCCCCTTTTTTACCAAACCTACATGTAGTAGATCAAGTTCATTGATATTAATTAAAATAATAATACAGTAACAGCAAATTGCTATACATAAATTAAAACCTGCCTCACTTACAGACACACCAGCAATATTAGGGCAAATAGAAAAATTTATTAGATTAGCACTCCTGCCCGCGTCAAAAATTCAGGAAATATTGATGCGGGAATAAAAAAAAAATTTTTTTTTGCCGCATCAATTATTTCAACAGCATAAAAATAACAACACAATTTTGTGACTTCAAATACATCTTCTTTAAAAAGCTATAAAATTAAACCAGTTTTTATACAATATTTACTGTTAATACAAATTCAGACCAAATATAAACAGTCTCCCTCATCGATAAAAACAAAAGCGAAATAATCTATTGTTCCGATTAAAAAAAAAAAAAACCCGCCCTCCCTCATCAATTTTTTTAATAAAAAAGAGTGATAATCTAATAATTTTCTATGTGCCCTTAGTGATAGGCTGTGAAGTGATTCATGCTATCTTCAGCCCAAGGTGTGAGTGTTTCATGGCTTAAAAAGAAAATTATAATTGGTTCTTATCATTAATGATGGTACCAACAGGCCTACTATACTGTATTGGTAAGAAAAAGAAAATACTGTAGAAATACACAGTGCATGCTGAAATTGACTTGTGAAAAACACATCAAAAACAAGCAGTAACACTAGGCCTAACCAGTAACTTCAGAACACACAGTAGTTAGAAATAGTATTGCACTATCAATAAAGCAATTTTGTTGCAAAGGAAGAGTTTATTAAAGATTGCTTATTGAATTTAGAATGCCATGTCTGAGCAGGAAATATAGGGATGCTGGTAGAGCTGTTATTCAGTATATTGGTCATTGTACTGAGCATAGTTTAGCACTATTTGTTAACATTTATGAAAGACAGCATTACTGTATGTACAGGTAAAAAAGACACTTCAGAAAATATTGTCATTACCATCCCTATTCAAATAAATGCCCTGGGGCATCTATTGTTGAGAAGGCTTTCAAGTGGGTGTTTATTTGATTCGAGGGAGGCGTTTATTTTATTTGGTATAAAATTATATATGTACTGTATACTCAATAAATGCACCTTAATTTCTTTGTAAGTTGAACTACAAGGCATAATTTAATATATTCAGAATGTATTTGAGTGATCAACAAGACTATCTCAACCAGATTAACATTACTACTGGAGTACTGTAGGACATTTAATAGAATGTGTTTTGAATAATGTTGCTTCCATCAGTTTTGTTAAATACAGTTACTAGGAGGCATTTGTTTAAGGAAAAAATATACACCATAGATTTATTAAAAATGAGGTTCTGCAGGAGGGCTGAACACACAGTTTATTTGTATATACTGTACTAATTAATGTATATTTTGAAAATGTCTGTATTTTTCAGTGATGCCAAGTTACTTTGCTATATTGGATGCATTGGTAAACGACTTAATATAAAGTGCTTAATGTATTACTTCAAAAAATTGTTAGTTCATGATAATTACAAATGTAAAACCATATGCTGTAATAAAACCTGAAAAATAAAATGTGTAAATATACAGTAGCCTAGTAATAATTGTGGACATTGGCACTGGCCTCAGATAGCATTTCACAATTTAGAACCTTTTGCCAGAGGTAATTCACAATATATTATTTATGGGCTCCATCCGTACATGCTTCCTTTTTGTAACTGTAATTACTGTATCTATTGTATCAAATTTCAGTTATTCTAAGAATATCCTGAAGATCAAACCACTGATTTTGTTATATCATTCTGCACAATGTACATTTCTAAAATTTGCCATTTGATAACCCCTTTTAAATCTCATTGTGACAGTGATGAAGTTTCAGGTTGTAATAATATATACAAAACTATTAAATAATATAAATAGTAGTCTTTTTTATGAATGTATAAGAATTACTTTTACAGTAGTCTATCTACAGTAAATGCTGAAAATCTAAAAATAGATGAAAAGTAATGACTCTATAAATTACATATTTATAAAATATTCCATTAGATTTTAATAAATATGTAATATTTTTTAGTGATATTTTTTTTTTAGGAAAAACATAATGGTACACTTTTAATTTTCTGTCTTCCATTTGTGTATGTTGCACTGTTAGAATGCAATTCATCAAGCATTGAGTTTCATAAATAAATGAAATCAAATCAAAGCATTTTTAAGGCTTGTTTACACTATGACGATAATGATCACGATAAAAATTCAAATCAAAAGACGTCATAATCATGGGAAAAACGATAAAATCGTAGTAGTAAAAACGATTTTATGATCATTTCATGATTATGGCATCATTTGACTTGATTTGTGAAAATATTTTTTAATCGTACACGATAAATCGTTATCGTATCGTGCTAGTGTGAAAACTTCTTATTTCTTCTTTTTTTTTTCTATATGAACAATTGCTTTTTAGCTTTTTATTGTTGATTGTTATTGTCATAGTGTAGACAGGCCTTTAAGCTGTCTCTGCACTATTAAGTTTTGTGTGACATCTGTTATTTTCCCATATATCGGCATGAAGTAGTTTTCAAAAAAAAATTTTATTCAGGGGTCCCAAATGTCAGGGGTCCTGGAAATGCAGAAGGCCTTGTATACGCCCATAAGCAAGCAAACAAGAATCTTCAAAAAAATAATCAATCTCCTGCAAATTCATGATACGTGCATGTTTTTAAAAGTTTTTAGTAACTGTATTATCAATTGTCTCCCAGAAGCCAGTGACAATGGGTATCAACCATGCACAGCAAGATATACAGTAATTACTGTAGATGCTCACTTAGACAGATCTCTTGGATGTAGATTTTTCCATTGTGGAACCCCTGTTTACTATCATTGTGATAATTAATGTGAGCCTACATTTTTTAATTTTCTAACATTGAAACAATTTCAGTGAAATAAAATGCAAAACTGTCAGTAACCTCATTTAAAGCTGGCATTAATGTTAATCTCATTGACAAACAAGAAAGAGAGAGCAACAGTTTGCCCTATACCTTCACTAAATACTGTACCTACCCTGGCTACTGATTGCCCTCTCCTTCCTAAACTTGGAAATGAAAGTAAACAGTATTTTTGATTGAGTATGTCTATAGCTACCATGTATGATATTACCATTAGGGTCTCAAAATTACTGTACAGCTGTAGCCAGGATTTTCAAACAGTGTGGGACAATATCAGGGTGGACCCACTTTACGTGTAAATTCAAATAATCTGGACCCATTTTCTTAAAATTTTAGGCTATATACTGACTATGAGACATCTGGACCCATTTTTCAAAAGGTGGACTCATTTTATGTATAAAATTACATAATTTGGACCCATTTGAAATGTGGACCCATTCTTTGTGGACACATTAGAAAAATTGTGTGGGACTGTCCCAACTGTCCCAATAGCTGGCTACAGCATTGGGACTCAACATACATCAGTGTCAGTTGTCTCATGTGGCAGGAAAATGATGTAATGGTGTTGTTCCTTTGCAGTACCATTTAAAAAAAAAATTTTAGTTCCTTGGTTGTTTTTGGAATTGATTGTTTATGGAAGTAGTTGGTGCAACAGTTCTAACCTTAAGTTTGGTGGTTCAAAATCCTCACTGTGCAAGTCATAGGACAAGGCACTAGGCCTATATCCACATTGTCTCCCATCCCCTGCAGGTAATTGGTTAATGCGCAATGCGCTGACTTACTGCAATGCAGAATCTTATGGAATATTTCGCCAGGTTCCACACTTGTTTCAGTGACTGTGATTGTGAAGCACTCTGAGAGTGCATGGTAGCTGTGTATGGTGGAAGCTACCGGAGCCCAGCTATCTGATGCCGAGGTACCTGCGCGTACAAGGTAGTGATGGCGACGCTATCTCAAAATCAGGGGTGCGCACTCCCCCTCCCCCCCTTTCGCGTTCTGTCTTTGTTTCTTGTGACTTCAAAAGCGCCTTGAAATGGTTTTCTTTGAATGACCATTGACCACTATATTAACACATATAATAATTATTGTACAATTGTTTTCCAGTTTTCCCCTGCTATTACTAATAAAGTTTTGCAAGACCTGTTATTGCCAACAGTACCCCGGTTCAATTCCCATCGCTGCCTCTCCTTGTGTTTCAGCTAGAAGGCTGAAATACAAGTAATACAATAGCGTACCGTCTTTCGGATGAGACGTTTAAGCCGTTGGTCCCGTGTGCATTTATGGCCCATGTGCACGTTAAAGAACGCAGTGCACTCTTCGGAAAAGAGTAGGGGATTGTCTCCCAGTGTACTGCCCAATCACCACCAGAAGGACCCCACTGAAAATAAGTCTTTTTTAGACTTTCGTGGGCTATCCTTGGTGTTTATACCGAATAAATCCAATCCAATACAAACAGATGATAATGACTCACCAAACACCGGCCCTATTCAATTGGAATGTACAATATCTATTCACCTTTTATATTTAATAAATGAACAAGTTTGTTAATGTTGAACATGTCTTGAATGCTGAAGAAGAATGGCAAACAGTACCCTGTTTTCAAATATTGAAGTATACACAGTCAGTCGTTATAAAGCCACATCTGTAGCTAGGTCTTTGTCTTGTAGCAGAGACCTTATGTGGTACTGCTGACAAAAATATTTGCGGTTTGTTACTCAACATTATTTAAAATTTTCCACTAAACTTACTGGAGTCACTCTAACATATTTTTTTGTTTAGCCAATTGAAGCTGTCTTTAGCCAAAATTTGATGAAAATTGTTAAAAATCATTAGTTCAAATAGAAAAATTTATTAGATTATCACTCCCGCCCGCGTCAAAAATTCGGGAAATATTGATGCGGGAATAAAAAAATTTCAACAGCATAAAAATAACTGCAATTTTGTGACTTCAAATACATTTTCTTTAAAAAACTATAAAATTAAACCAGTTTTTTAATAATATTTACTAAAGGCCAAACATAAGCAGTCTCTCCCTCATCGATAAAAACATTCCGATTTAAAAAGACAAAAAAAAACCACCCTCCCTCATCAATTTAAAAAAAAAAAAGATTGATAATCTAATAATATTTTCTATGTGCCCTTAGCCAAAACTTGCTGACAGTTTATGGTGTCTAACATGTTTGACAGTGGAGTCCAAACCAAGACAACACTACTCTAGGGGGGGTCCTACATTTTTCTCTCTCAAAAACGCCTAAAAATAAACCTCTGAGGCACTTTCCAAAAAAAAAGCAGGGGGGTCTCCCCTAAATCCACCCCTGCCTCGATGAGGGTACCATAAAAAAAATCTCTGGTACGTTCTGGGAGGTGGGGAGATAACGTTGTTTGATAGGCAAATTAATATTGTTAGTACACTAGTAAATAAGATACTTTGAAAGTTTGCTGAATATGTAGGCCTAGGCCTATCACAAAAGTTAAAAAAATTATGTAGGCCTATGCCTATAGAGTTTTCTTTTTGCTTTTGAACGATATTGGCGGTGGTTTAACTACTGTAGACTACATTATATTCAGAATTGGCTTGTGACCCGATTGTTTACAACAGTTGGGCCCTATCGTCGGTCACACGAAATTGTCACTGCGATAATCAAGAGCGTACACGATCTGTCCTAGACTAGGCTACCCTTGCTTGCGAAATTACTCTCTACAACACAAAACAAGTGACCCACGCGGTGCTCTTTAAATTATTTCAGACATTATTTAAATGCATTTTAAGTCTTTGACGATAACACGAAATCACTGATTAAATTATTAACGATACTAGGATATACTCTTTCGACCACCATACATCGCATCGGCCCTTGATTATTCTACTAGTCTACGTCATACAGCCGCTGCCCTGCATCTACCGTGTTAAAATAACAATTACAAATAAAAAATAACTTGCGAGGCATGCAATGACGTTTGCAGCAAGACTACTCATACAAACACAAATAAGCGTCGCATGGCATTAGCGAAAAATGGAGTTCAAATGAAAAAAACGATGTATTTTAGCAAGTATTTAAAACTATTTTTGATTTTAGGCTTTCGCCAAAATGACTAAAGCAGTTGACTTTTTTTTTTCGCCAATCCAAAATAGTTTTCGCCCATGGTTAGCGTGAGCCCAGTCTTAATTTAAATAATCAGTGAGTTTGTAAACCAAATTTTTAAAATATCAGGATTTTTAATCTGCAGTTTTTCCTATATTTCCAAAACATAGTTTATTCTGATATTCAAAATTCCTTCATTGTAAAGTCTTTAAAATGTCAAGTAGGCAGATGCTAGATTAATGAATATCTCGCACAATGTTGCAGTCTCATTATAGCATTATTTGTCTTCCATATTAATCCACCAGAAATTCTGCACAACTTCAGTGATATTTTCTTTATTTAGTAATTATTTTATTGAAACTCTGTTTTCCTTCGCTGGTAGCTTTTGTATATTTTTTTGTCAGTTTAGCTTCACGTCAAACCTTCAAAATATGCCATGTAATTTTGGGAAGATGTATCTGTTGCGCAAACTCTTAATTATGTAGGCCTACAACATTTTTTTAATAGTATTTATCTCCACAATTTTAAATTTGAATCTTTTAAGCATGGTTCTTCCGAGTAAACTTCAGGCGAGTTTGAAGGCTAGTGTTTCGACCTATTAAACTGTAGTTTAACTTGTAGGCCTATATCTTAAGCTATAGTAGGTAGGGTGAAAAGAGTTGACATGAGGCAAGTAGAATCATAATCTTCAAACCAGAGCAAATTAGAAAGATTTTGATTGAAAGTTTTTCCACAGTGATTGGAAGTTCCTATAAAGAGCATACTATACTTGGATTGGCACTTTCATTACTCAAACCATGCTGAACTGTTTGCACTGAGGTTATAATTAAGATTGTCTAGGTGGAACATACGGTATTAGTGCGAGCACTTAACCACGTACTGTTGCTTTGTTATACTTTAAAACCATGGTCAAACTGTGATAAACTTCACTATGAAATGGTCGAAGATTACGATGACCAGTTGACCACTTGCAGATACACTGTATAAGAGCGACCTTATGACCTTTTAGTAGAGGTCAAACTAAAATTCATGGCAAGATAAATCTTTTTGGAAGACATCATTTGCTTTATTTATTCATTTTAGTTCAATAATCTATCTTCGTACTTATCTAGACATTGAGATAAAAGATAAATTATAGATAAAAAGAATCAGCCTAGAAACTTGATAGAGCTTGTAGATTTTAATTACAATTTATAATTAATATTTTAAAAATTGAGGAAAAATAGAGAAAAGTTTAATTTATTTCATTATTAAACCTAAAAATTAAATAACACCGAAAATATATCGAGAAAGGAACAATGACAAATTGTCATTTAAACAATTATAAAAAAAATATAATTTGTTTGATTTCAATTAATTATTACCACAACCTTGGACCTATGAGACGCTAAAAGAACACCCATAAAATGTACGGTAGATTATATTTTGGTTTTAAATTTGCTTTGCTGATTGTATATATTGTATTGTCACTATTAACATTACTGTAACTGAAGACTGAATAAATTAATAATCATCTCAGCTATCTGGTACATGTTCTTACATGTACTTTCTAATTAAGTATAGCTTCAAGGATACCCAGTAAATTTTCATCAGAGAGTAGAGGTGGAACATCTACATGCGCAATTAGTTCATCCAGTCATTTCATTCAGGCACTCATTAGAGAGATTTTCCACACGTTCTTAGAACCTGTACGTGCAGCAGCTCTAGGCATACATGTATTCCTTAGAAGTATAGTGTTCTTAGCAGTGTCTGCAAATAATGTATGAAATGTGAACACAAATCTTATATAATTTAACAAAGATCCTACTGTAGTTAGGATCAATACTCAAGCAATAAAAACAAAGGTTTTTTCAAAGTTCATTTCATGTCGTAGTATGAATACAAACAATACTGTTTTCCCAGTAAAATGTTATAAAAATATATTTAAAAAAAAAACCAAAGATTTTACCATACCTTGCATTACATAGTGTCTGCTGATGATGATAACAATTATTTTATTTTTGGCTTCTTAACGCAACTACAGTACATGTACCTGTGTGAAAAAATGGCATTTTTATGAAAAAAAAAATTGTTGATTTACTTTTATTACAGTGCCATGTTATCTCCTCATTTTTATTTTTTTGTGTTGTGGCTATGTTCACACATGGCAGCTAACGGTTAGCAGGATCCGGATAACAAACGTACAGTAAGCGCTTACCCATTCGTTCATATAAGAAAAGCCCTGATCGAGATACCAAGAAAATGATGATTGGATTATTGGCCAATAGGAAACGTGTGATTGGTTAATGGTAGACACGCGCTCAACATGCTAACCGATAGCACTAGCCATTAGCGTATCCGGATCTTGGTTAGCTCTAACCGATTGGGCATTCTCGCACGGGTGTTAACGGTTAGCGTTAATGGTTAGCTCCCAATCCGGATACTCGGGCTCTCGTGTGAACCTGAACAATATTTAAAAGCATTATCAATCTGATTTCTGAACCGATTAACTGCTCAGACACTAGCTCAATCCTGTGATTAGATACTGTACACTAAGCCTGCAGTTTATAGTCCCTATATGAGTGATTAGATAGAAACGTATTTAAGTTAACTCAATTGGTCCTATTAAATCAAGAAAATGTGAAATGTTTGGTTGGCCCCTAGAGAATGTTATCTGCCACCTCTAATGGTAAGATGCGCAGCTTGCAGTAATGGAAGACAATACCCTGATCTCCGATAGTCTACTGATTTAATACATTAGCCATATTTCTACATTGGACTAGTGGCTCAAACATTTTTTCCAAAATACAGTGCATTATAGCTCAAACATTTCTTTCAAAATACAGTGCATTATATCACATGGAGGACATGAAACTGGACACTAGTGTTGACTTTTCTGTTGCATGAGTCCAAAGTCTCTTGCAAGTCACGGGGATGTCCCAGAAAATAACCCATCTCCCTGCAAATTGGTAATATTATGCTTTTACTACTGTATATCAATTGTCTCCCGGAAGTGAGTGCCATGGCACACACGTATAGCAAAATATAATTAGATGTGTTATTAAAAGGAAACTCATTTAAACAGATCTCCCGGAACTTGGGACCCCTGTTGTTATGTTGATCTTAATGTGAATAATAGCAAAACCATTTATAATAAGCAGGTTGTGAAATAGTTGTCAAATGATGTTGGTAAATTATGTAATATTAACAATGTTTATTCTTCATTTTGTTTAGATTGATCTGGAACCAACGGGCAAGGTACATGTTATCATAGAATTAAAAGGATCGTCATCTGAAGGAAAAGGTAAGCAATATCCAAGATTCACAAGTTGGAAGACACCACTTAGTGGCATATCCAGGATTTTAAAAGGTTGGGTTGGCGGTTGGGGAAGGGGCTGAGTATAAATGGTACATCCACTGAACTTTACGCAAGGCACAAACTAGGTACCATTCACAACAAAAATGGTGGTGCTTTGGCTCCGTGAAACCTTCCCCCTCCCCCGTTAGGCCACATCCACTTCAGGATCTCTTTACCACACTACCAGTGTACTGCAGGGAGAAAATGTTTATTTGTGGGAGATGAGTTGATTTGCAGGAGGTTTCTGATTCCTTGTGGGAATGTGCGGAAGACTGCCATTTCCTGGACAGACATTACAAATTCTATAGTCTTATAAAATGTGGTTTGAAGAAAACATAATCATGTGACGACATTTTTCACTACTTCTGCCAATGAATGGAACTCATGATGCATAGATGTTGCTGATGTGACCTACAGTGGTGGCTTGGTATAACTTACTGTACATTGAAAATCAGTGCAAAAGTATAGAAAACAGTAATGTCATGCTTGGTAAAAATACTGATTAACGTAAGAAATAAATGGCAGGGAAAGGCAAATTTGATCTAGTGTTTTGGGTAGTGTTTTATCATAGGGGGTTTTGGGTAGTGTTTTATCATAGCTTTTGTTTTATTAAAGAAACACCTGACATTTCTTCTCATTTTAGTTTCTAATGCTAAGATAATGAAACTATAAGCTAACTTGAGTTATATAATTAAAATCTTGTCAATTTTCTTACTTTCTCTTTGAAATGTGCCACAGTTCCTAACTTTACTATTAAAATTTCTAGAGTGACCAGACATTGTAGGATGCTTGTAATAGTACAATACTGTATGTAGACATGTGGATTAAGTACACATGCACCACTACCAGCATCTGTCACGGTCAATGCACTTTGGCATTTTTAATGATTTATGTTAATCACAATCTTTTTGAACCTTGTATCAACTAAATAAGAAATATCCTATCTTTTTTAGTCTTAAAATCAGGAAAAAAATGTAGCCTGAGAAATTGAATTAATACATTGATATGTTAAAATGAACAAATAAACAACTTTCAATGAGACAAGTATTTAATCTGAGAGATATACAGTCATTTTACTAACTACAGAAATTGGTTGATTATTATTATTTATGTAAGCATTACTTTATTCAGGATGTAACCATTCAGTGACTAGCAAGCTTTCCAATCCCTAGTACATATTGTAATATAGCAATAATATATAAAAAATGTCTTACATACAGTACATGTATAATTCAAAAGTACACTATAAAGTAAATTAAAAACAATGATACATTGCAGACTAGAACTAAAATGAAAGCAGAAAAAATTAGGCTACAGTATTAGCCAACGTAAACTTGTAGGCAAAAAATTAAGGAATGGTGTTATTTTATGCATCTGTATTAAAACAATTTTTTCTAATATTAATAATAAACAAAAAATGAGGTATATTGCTAAGTTGGAAGATCTAATGCATGACAAAAAAAGTTATAATCTAAGTTAAGGTTACAGGAATATGACATTTACTGGATAGTATAAAACGTAATGGTAGGTAGTGCTCATGTGTAGTTGAATGTGGAAAATTCAAGTTAGATGAAAATTATCATTTATACTGTAGTACCATGAATACACATGTACAATAGATACTACTGGTCTTAATCAATAATTGGGAGGTTTTTGAGCATTTTGCAGTTTTATTTTTATCTTCATTTCCTTTTTATTGTATTTCTGTTTCCCATTTCCTGCTATTTGAAACTTTGTTAATGATGTCAGCATGCACTTATAATGCTTGCTGATGATAATGTCAACAAATCTCAGAATACCAAGTATTTTATATTTTGTTTACGAAGTATAAAATATATATGAAGTATATTAATTTATATATAAAGCATCTGCATCTAAGCATTGTAACACAATGTTTCTGCAATCCCTGTAAGAGACAAAGCACAAATTATAGATAAATAAAAAAAATAATGTACAAAAACAAGATGAAGAAGTACCATTTCATAGAGAATCAATAAAATAAAATTTTAAAAACTCAGGAATTTCAAAAAAATTAATATATTATTACACAATTCAAATACAACAATGTATAAACTTTGTGGACCATTTTGTAATATTTGTAGGTCTTTTTGCGAAGCATTCCAGTAAAATTATGTGTTCCAGAATTATTTATAATTGCCAATTAAAAAAAAGAAGCTATTTTTTGACCATATTATTACTATTCTGTATCCCACACAACTGTGTATTAGTAGCTTCTAATCATACGGTAATGCCTTCGTATTCATCTTTGAATTGATAAGCAAATGAGGTAATTATGCATTCTATAGTGAATTGAAGCATTTTGTGATTTGATATTACAGGAATATTAAGTTAACATTTGCATAGTGCCTAAACACAAAACTTCGCAGAAAGCAAACCATTTCATATGATATACTGTACTTGCATTTAAAATTAATTTTTTGTATGTTTTTAAGTATAAATTTCCATAGACTTCCTTCCAACAAATTGACATTATTTTGAACTTATTTTGTATATTTTTTTTTGTTTTAGATAAAATTTTGTCAATTTCTTAATGCAAATTTTTGGGTGGAGTTGTACACATATAGATATGCATTATATTATACTACTTTGGGAATAGGCGTAATAGAATGGGAAATGAACATAATTAAAATTTACAGTTTAACTAAGGTCAAACGCAAAGTACATTCTTAACTGTGAATTCAAACTTGCAGTAATTTTTTTCAACAAATTATTCAGAGTTTCCCCAAACAAGCTGACCTAGAAAAATAACATTGTAAAAGGGCAATGTACTAGTACAGTGTACCCAACAATTGTTTACCAAGCTAGAACTAATTGAAATAATGGAGATCCAGTATTGATGAAAAATTCCAACCTCCTCCCCCCCAGGTATTCCCATCTCCTCCTCCCCCTCCCCTAAAAAAAAACCATAAGTTAAAGGATTAAGAATTACTGTTGCTCAGATTGTAAATCGTTAAGACTGACTATTTAAAAAAAATAAAAAAAAACATTCAAGCATATCATTCCCATGACATTTTGCTCATTTTATCAATATGGATTGGTATTAGTTATTATAATCACAGTTTCTAAGTAAGGATAAGAATGATAAGAATAAATAAACCTATCGGTATTGTAATTTATTGTTTGTTTCTAGGCAAACCAGTGTATCTCGGTGTTTAATCCTCCTATACATACATCACATCGATAACATTAGTGCCTTCAGTGTAGATGAGCTTGTGTACTGTGTGAATGGAGTAGAACATTGTTTTTACTGTCATTGTCAGCCAATCAAAAACAACGAATAAGCAGATCATTAAAGAGTGTCACTTTTAGATAATATCTGCAGGGAAATAAGAAGAGAGGTCTACTTCGTGAATACTTACCTGGATAAGCTGACTAATTGCCTAATCTCTCTCAAAAGAGAACACCCCTTGAAAACAAAATGGAACAGTTGGCCTTGGCGCCAAGCACAAATGATCCCGTAACCATGCATCATCCTCATTCTTTTTCGAAAGATCGTTGTATGCAGGGAAATAAAGTAGAAAGTTGCGTTTCATTGTCAAATTATGGACTGAGCCGTCAAATCCGACAGATCTTTCTCTATGAATTTTTAAACATTTTAATTAATTATTTAATTAATATTGTAATTTTTATTATTATTGTTATTATTATTATCATTATTATCACTATGAATGTGAATGATACCTCAAGAACTAGCTCAAATTGGCGCAAAATCTGTGCGGAATTCGGCTCTTATTCTTTGAAATGCGCTGACTGATCTCTAGGCTAGGTTTTGCGCGGAGGATAGGCCTAGGCCAGGCTAGCTAGGCTAGGCCAAACCGGTCTATTTAGGTTATACAACAAATAATGAATGTTCTGTATTCGTACGATGGAAAGAATATTTTCATACGTTGAAAGATTGACTGTTCCATTCAGCTCGGCTCTGCCTGGTTGAGAATGGAACAGTCAATCTTTTAATTCATGAAAATATTCTTTCCATTGCGCTCATAAACATTTGTGGCAAAGACAAACCAAACCAGTCACTCGTCGCAAACATCGATTTTGAGTTATTAATATAGGGTTAAAGAGTAAAATAAGAGCTATAAAATGGTAAAAAAATCGTTCAAATACAACATTTCCTTCTGAAGTTACAAGCATTTTAGCGTACAGCTGTTTGAAGAAAATATATGAGAAATCAGCCTTCAAAGTTTATGATTTCAGGCATTTCTAATGCAGAAACTATCATAAAATCATCAAAAAGTGTTGTTTTAACATTGAAATTGGGAAAAATAACAGCACAGTATAGATACATAAACCTTAGTTTATTGAAATAAAATAGATTTTTAAAAATTTTACATTCTAGCTATTTTCTCTGAAACACAA
>NW_022712275.1:525699-529736 GCF_011630105.1 Anneissia japonica
TTGTGACTGAATTGTGTTCACGTAGAACTTAAAGAAAGTACGGTAGATAAGCAAGTTAGTTCGCTGTAAGTTTGAATGCGAAACATCGATTCAGGTAACTCGCTATTGGGTGATAGCAAGCAGGGTCCACTTTATTAACGGTAATTTTAGAGATTAGCAAGTTGAAAACAACACCAATAGAAACCGTTCTCACTTCTAGAGGTCAGATTTAAACCAGCTACTGTAGGTTGAATTGAAGCTACTTGGTGTTTAGTGCATCTTTCCAGTTAGCATCTTTTTCTGTACTTCATATTTGTAGTGCATCTTCCCAGTTAGCATCTTTTTCTGTACTTCATATTTCCAGAGTACTGGCAGTTGTCCAAGAAAGTAACTAGATACCTAGGAGTAGTACAGTATAGCAATGTAACATTTTAGTAGCAGGGAGTTGACAGTAGAGAAACCAGCTTGATTTCCCACAATTTCCCTGTTTGCTCACATCACACAGGGTACTCCTAGCTCTCTAATGGTAATCAAGTTATACACGCTAAAGTCTTAACATATAAGTCTAAAGTCTTAATATATAGTGGATTATCTTATCATCATTTAATCACTTTGAGATTAGCTAACTCGCTCTAGTTTTATATGAACGTAGCTAGTGATTTACCTTCTTATCAGTAGATGTGATCTAAAATCAAGATATTTGACTTGGAAGAATTGCTAGATCTGTGCACCCGAGATTGTTTTTTATTTACATTTTTTTGATAACGTTGAGTCCCAGCCACAACCGTAGCACATATCGCTTCAACAAATGGTTTACTGTCTTCAAACATGTTATTATATGGTTTTTTTTTATGGTTTAGTTTAAATTTTCTTTTAAAGTTTTTAACTATGTTTCTATTTGTTAACGATCAATTTCTTGTATAATAGAGTGTACCTTTTTCCATCCTTCTCCCTGTCTCCTCTCTTAATTCTCCTTTCGTATTCGTTTTTGACATTATTGATCTTTGCATCATTTCATATCCTATAACCTTGTTGCACTAATAGGCTGTCTTCATAATGGTCTCAAATGATACTCAAGCCAAGGTTGCTGGTTGCCAGGTTTTCAAATCAATTATGTTGTTAATATTTGTTTTAGCATCATTTTGTTCAAAATTATTGCTAGCCTCATAATTTTATAATTTAGGAAGCTGTTACATATAGAAGGAACAGAAAAGGAAATATTTGGTAAAGAAAGAGAAAGGAAAGAATTAAGAAATGTGAAACAAAAGAAATACAATTATGATGACCAATGATATTCAAACTGATTAGTACACAAGAAGTCGTGATTTAGGTTACTGTGTCTGCTCTAGGGCCTCTCATCGTCATGGCAATGCTAGTGCTACACTAGAGCATCTACTATGGTAACGTGAGGTGATTCAGTTTACTGGATGGTACGCAATGATAGTAAATCCGACGGTAAAAGCAAAAACCTAGACTCTTTAAATACGCTCATTCCAAATTGTTCCATTGTCCTGACTAGAAATTAAATTAATCTCTTTAGCCTTGCGAGTTGTAATTCTAGATCTCACGTTGTTTCCTGCTCTACGAATGAATATCATTATTACTATACACTAAATTATCTGAATGCAATCATGTCGAATATAGGTACTTTAGTGCTAGGTATAAACGTAGAAAATTTAGGTTGTAGGTCTGAACATTTGTGATGTAAACAGGAAGAAGCCTTTGGAATATTGTCAAATGGATAGACGTCAAACAGACGGTGCATTAGACTATTGATAGACTAAATTGGTTTATGGAGTAAGATAGGAAAATTGTACTAGAAGTAAAATTATAAAGTAACGATTGATACAGAATGGTATTTATGATATTGATATGAATAATATTCCATTTATTTTAAATGTGAATATGTATGGAAAATATTTATATATTAACTAATTAATAATATTAATATGAATAATAATAATACTGTAATAGTCAAATAAATTTTGAAATAGGAATAATGTTTTATATTGATATTAAATATTCATATTAATATTAAATGTTATTTATTATAATAGGAATATTATTTATTTCAATTTATAATATTTATTGATGTATAAATAATGGTTTATGTTGAAGTTGTAGCATAGTAATATCATCATTGACAATGGCAAAAGATTAAACTCTCATTTGAATAAGAAATAATATAAAAAAAATTATACTAGACCAAAGGAAAAACCCTACAAATTATGAATGAATATTAAATAAAAGTTCCTTTAGGCCCTATAAGAAAAATTCTTAGTTTAGCACCCTATCTAGTCTGGAAAAGTGATGTGAGAAGGAGGTTTTTTATTTTTATTTTTTATTTTGCTAAAGCCAAATATAACCCTTGGGTTGTTCGCTTGTGCATTGATTTTTTAAAGTAAAACATGATTAAGATAATACAAGCAATATCTACTAAATATTTTCTAAAAAAATTTAAAAATAATAATTACCCACCACCCTTCCCCCTCCCCACCAAAAAAAATAAAAATTAAATGAATTTTTTTCCGAAAAATAGCATGGAAGAGATGTGCATGAGTGTGATAAACTAATAATTTTTCTTTATTGGGCCTTATATGCTTTTAATCATGATGCATGAAGTTATTTGATCCATTCCTGTTTTTAAAGGCCATTAATTAGTTCAAATGCTGCCGATGATTAGCGATAGGTATCTTAATCGTTGTTTCTTTTAAATTATGGAGGTAATTCATTTTGGATGTGTGTTGATTGCATCGCATGCAGCATAGAATGCATTTGATGTAAACTGAGGCTTTTACTCTTACCTCCTTAGCCATAGTTGAATTGCCAGTCGAATAGTTGACATTTTTGCTCTATAATCACTCAATTGCCATTTCTCTTCCCACTGTTTGGAGCGCTCACATGAACTCGTATTCCATCTACCTTTTTAATATTTCTAAAGAATGCTTTATATGTTACTGTATATGTTTTGTAAAAACTAAGACTTATTAAATACATTAATAAATTAAAATATGTTAGTAACTTTTTGTTATCTTAATCAACAAATCAATTAAGAATAGAAAACCATTTATTATTATAATTTTCATCATCACTCGCTTCATTCCATACCATCTATTATTATAACTTTCATCATCACTCGCTTCATTCCATATTTTGCATGGTCATCGTTGTTGCCACTGCCACAGTTGGCAGATCTATTGTCATTTATTGTTATTATCATCATCATCATCGTCAGCATCATTATCATTGTCAATTATCACAATCCTCATCAGCCAAGAACTTGGATTAGAAAATATAAGAAAATTCATTTGCAGTTAGTTTCCTTAATTATATTCACTTTCATTGGAGAATTTTATTTTACTTTCAGGTCATTGTCCCATGCAGACAGTTTTGTTACTAGTTCCGTTGGCATGATTTTATCTCATGATTGCTTTCCCAAATTTATGCTGACTGCAGATTAAATATTGTTTTATATGTAGCATCTATTTGGTTGATTAAAAGTAATGACACATACAAATAACGGAATATTTATTTACCCTCTTTTCTGTGTTCTGTGTTTCTGGCTTTATGCGTAATGGTAGGTTGCTATGGACAATATTATTCCAGTATACACAATTCAATTTTTCAAATAAGGCTGTGATATTTTAAAAATAAATCCTTACAATCGTAATAAACCATGTATAAATGTTAACAGTAGAGGTATGAATTAATATTAGAGGCGTAGAATAAGGTGACATTTAAACAGAGTGATATTGAATAGAGAATAAATACAATATGAAAAGTCAATTATTGAGGCAAATATTGTACTTGCTTTTTAAGTTAGCCTACTGTATAATATAAATATTGTTTAATCAAGTTATATCTACAAATTATGTGTCAGTCTTTTCTTGTATGCTGTGTATTACAAATACTATGCTAGCTTTCTGAAAGGTACTCTTGATTCTAGGAGGTGCCTTCCAGTTCATGACTTGCTGAGTACATTGATTTGATGAAATTAGTGAAAACAGGGTGGACCATAGGTTGTCATCTCTCACAGTCATAGCATATGATGTGAAGGC
>NW_022712275.1:529782-541269 GCF_011630105.1 Anneissia japonica
TGTATAAGAGACAGCATGAGTGCGGCCTGGATTGGCCGAGAGGGGGTGGGGGTGGGTGGGTGTTGCGTTCTTCGTGGATTTACATCCGCGGTGACGAGCGTGCAGTGTGTGCCTGCTTCTAGTATGGTTTGACTAAGAAAGAATAAATATTTGCACCATTTCCGGTCTTTTTGTGAACTACAATGGCAACACACCTACTTTTATTATTTCAATAAAATTGATTTAATTCACATTGTACTTAAGATGTAGCCATAATGTGTTGGAGAATTCTATATCTGAAAGCATATGTTCAAATAAATCAATAGAAGCAAGTTTTAAATATTCTATCTCTTGACAATCCTTAATTATAAAATAGGACCAATCATCAAGCATAAAATAAAAATTTAAAAAAAAAATAGAAAAAAATTGATTCGTCTTCTTCAGTCATGGCCAATAGCAGAACATGGAACTTAAAGCCCCTCAGCTGTCATTGCCACTGATAATCTCATAGAAGTTCCTTAATGAAGCTGAATAGTTAAAAACAAAATGAGACATTACACAATTAAATACTACAAAAATATTATACAGATTAAATATTGAATTACTGTGCTTTTCATCATCATCATTATTATTATTATTATTATTATTATTATTATTATTATTATTATTATTATTATTATTATTATTTTGTTTTTATTATTGCTATTATTGTTGCTCTTAAAAACAGACAGCAGATAAATTCAAATTCAAATTTATTCCAAGTAGAAAAACATACAAAATTAAATGAAGTATACATTTAAATATAAGATATGGAGAACAACAGACGGCAACAAAATATATTGGTTAAATTAACTAGACACTACGTCAGCATGATAGAAATAATTTTAAATAAAGCAATCTAAATTACGTAGGAGTCATTTTGGCTTCATTATTGTTGCAGATACTGTCCTTCAGGAAAACAAACATAATAATGACATAGATTAAATTTATGTACACTGGTATATAAAAGTGAGAAATGGAAGAGTAATATTAAGTGTGGATAAACAAAAAGCGTATTTGTATGATGTGTACTGCATCTCACTCACACTATGCTTAGGAAAACTAACATAATAATGACAGTAATAATATACACACTTTAAGAGAATAATTAAATATGTATAAACAAAGAATGTATTTGTATGGTGTGTGTACTGTACCTCACACTATGTATAGGAAAACAAACATAATAATGATAGTAATTTATACACACCTTTACTTGATGTGAGATCTAAAAGAATAAACAAATGTGTATAAACAAAGAACGTATTTTTATGGTGTCTGTACTACACCTCACACTTTGAATAGAAATTTTTTGAAGTGCTAATATCAAATAGATACACAGCGCTTGCCAATCAATGGTTGAAGATAAGAAAATAGTACAGCTACTGTGATGACCTATATCAATAAAAGCATGCAATTTGATAGGAGATATCAATTATCATAAATTACTTAAATTACCCTTTCCTCATTCCATCTCGTTGACCGTGAAATCAATGGCATTTAATAAAATCATATTGAAAAAAAATGAATTGTTAAAATTCATTTTCTTAATTACCAACTGTTTGAGATACACTTTTTTGAAAAAATACTTATATTATACTGTCTTTGGTTCAGTATTTGAATTGCTTAATTTGTGTATTTAAATAAGTTATATCTACAATTAGGAATTTATTTTGAGCTGAGCATTTGACTAATTAGTGTGGTTCCTGCCTCTTGCATGCTAGGGCCTAGGTTCGATATCCGGCTCAGTAACAAAAAATGCTCAGCTCCTCGAATAACCCTATCAAGAGAGTTAGGCTTATTTAAGGGGGAGGCTAATTATTAGCCACTGGTCAAATGGCTATGTGGCTATCTTTCCTCCTTAGGTTATTTACCGAACTTTCATAAAATAAAAAATAAAAATAAAGGAGAAGACAATATCCTCGTAGATAAATAGATTCATAATTTTTGGATAATACAGTTTGCATTGACTAATTAAAAAATATCTATAAGCTAATAAAAACCAAATTATGTCTTTTGAAATTAAAATATTTAATATTTCAAATGAGCAATTTAATTTAAACAAAAATTATTTACACCCAGATCTACATATGAACCATTCCTTATGCAAAAGCCCAGGGTATGAATTTTACAAAATATTTTCAGAAAAAAAAAATTCAATTTTGGCTTTGAATAGGCTTTGGAAGCGGTTTGGTGCAGAGAGAATCGTTTGGTTTCCCAACGTCTAGGTCGGGGTTTCAAACTCTTGCCGTGCATTTTGATTTTGTCCTTGAGCAAGACACTTTATCTGCATTGCTTCTCTCTACCCAGGAGTATAAATGGGTACCTGGTGGGTTGCCTGCTCTGCGCTGATTACCAGCAGCAACACTTAGCATGTGGACCCAATGACCAGGGAAAAGAACTGCGCTTTCTAACCACAAAGAAGGGGTGCATTATAAATGCCCATACCAGTACCAGTAGGCATACAGTGCTGAAAAATTGTCATTTTATTGAAAAGGAGATTCTCAATTTTGTGTTCAAGGTAGTGGTGGCTCCAGGAATTTGCTGATGGGGGTGGGTGGGGGCGACAGTGGGACCAAACCAAGGAGCCTCCTAGAGCCGAAAAATTCTGGTAGGGATCATGTGGAAAGTGGTTTAGTATTTATGTTTTAATGGCGTAGTATTGTGCTACCACTGGGGTGCGCTTATACCAAAAGAACTATGGCAAATATTTTATTTAGCATCAAGAGATTCTGGAATCTGCTGTAGACTGTTCAAACATATCCTATGCACATGATTAATAAACTAAAGACATTGTGTCTGTGATGTCCTAATATTCCAAAAATCCAATATGTTATTTGTTTACTTTGCATAGTAGATAGATTTCAATTGAAAATTAGAACATGAATTTTACAGGTAGTTAAATGACATTAAACCTGTAATATACAATAATCACTATACCTAAAATCTAAGTAGAAATTTATAATCAGTAAACTATAGCCATAGTACTACCTAGCAACCAATAAAATATGGCCATGCATTGTTTATAATATTCTATAAAATATGGCCATGTAGTATTTATAGTAATCTATGAAATATGACCATGTTATATCTATTGCAGTCTATAAAATATGGCCAATTAGTATCCATTGTAATCTATAAAATGTGGCCATAGAGTATCTATAGCAACCAATAAAATATGGCCATGTAGGGTCAATAGAAATCTATAAAATATGGCCATACAGTATCTACAGTCAATAAAATATTGCCCTTTATCAATAGCAGTAAAATATAGATATCTAGCAATCAATAAAATATGGTCACATATTATTTATAGTAATCAATAATATATGGCCATGCCTCCATATAGTGTCTGTAGCAATCAGTAAAATATAGGCAAGTAGTGTCTATCATTTCAATCAATGAAGTATGGCCAGCAGTCAATAAAACGTTACTTTTTAGTATCTATAACAATTAAAAATAACATGGCCATGTAGTATTTAGAATAATAAAGTATGACTATGTATTATCTATAGTAATCAATAAAATATGGCCATGTAGTATCTATAGCAATTTATATGGATATGTATTAATAATAATAATAATAATATTTATTTGGCAATCATCAAGAACAATTATAGCCTTGAGTGAGAATAGGCACAAGCCCAAAGAGATACTACACTCACTCCACCAGTGTCTTTAGTAATCAATAAACTATGGCCATGTAGTATTAGCCATTTATATGGCCATGTAGTGTCTATAGTAGGCCTATTCGCAAATAAATGGCAATGTAGTATTTATAGTAATCAATAAAATATGGCCTTGCAGTATCTAGCCAATCAATAAAATGACTATTCAATAAATAAAAACAGTATTCCTTAAAGAACATTCAATAATTTGGTAGCAAAATATTTCCTTCTGTTTTTACAATAAAATTATGTTATATTTTTCTAGCATTCAATATAGATGGCAAAAGAAATCTAGTTTTCTATAAAAGAATTTTGCTAGCTACACAGCATTCAATAAATTTCATAGATGGCCCAGCTTTTCTTGTTGTCTTATAATCTTATGGCCGCGCTTTCTTGTTGCCTTTTAATTATCCACATAAGAAGGCATGACATTTGCAGAACCATTTTAGTAATAACATAAACTACAGACAAGTAACACTAGTCAGTAATACTGTACAAATGCTTAAAAAATAGAAATAGATTTTACATAAAATGTGTATTAATGATGAAAGCATAAGAATGCAAGAGGCCAAATAAAATTAATTGCTAGTTTCTTATCCTCGTCCTTATCAAATTTTGGAGCCTCATGAAAAAGGTTACTGTTTTGCTATTTTTCAACAAAAACAATCATTTTTAAATAAAAATTAAACGATCTGAGAGATTGTTGTCGATGCCTAAGAATTGTAAATGGCAGAATACATTACAGATATTCATTTTAGGATTTTTTATGATTTATCAGCCTGTTTATCACTAGTATATAGGATAGTAAATCGCAAATATTAAATACCCTCACCAAAAAATATTTTCAAATCTGAAACTAAAAATAAATTTTATTTGACCTGATGTGGTCACTATAGAATTAGTAAGAAGCTGGCCTCGTGACTTTCAAAGTAGTACCTTGCATAAAAAAGCATCTCAAAACGCTCCATATAAACTCAATAGCTTTAGATGCTGAAAACAAAAAAGCTTTGTGTGTTTTTTATTTTCTCCAATACTTAAAAAAAATTAGCAGTTTATAAGAGGCATTGTTCAATTTGCACATAGTAAGATCATATATCATACAGGTCTCTCTCCAATTAAAGACCACTTTTGGGACCAAGGCAGGGGGTCGGGTCCATCCCCTACTGGATCTGCTTCTGCGGGGTTTCCGTTGGTCTTTAGCAGCTTTGGTCTCTAATTAGGATAATAAAGATAAGAAACATTTGTTAATTTGGGGCAACAGAAAAGTGGTCTTTAATTGGAGGTGGTGTTTAATTGGAGGAGATCTGTCTGTCATTATTATCATTAAGTTATCATATTCTTTATGGTCAACTTTAAAGATATGATGTTAACAGGACGAATTATTTAAAAAAATTATTTCCTATTTCTGTTTAGGTTCCTCTAAGGCTCATGTATTGAGGCTTAGGATATTAAAACATAAATACCAATTTTTGTAACTGTACTGCATCATATTTTGGCACGAGTTGGAATGAAAAATACAATGATTTTTAATTTACTATTAGCAATGATGAAATTTCTAGGATAAAATTGTTGTGTTGAAGTTCGTATAAATTAGTATAATTAGCCAGAATTACTTAAAACAAGACCTATTAGATGTCTCGCTTGGTGTAGCTGCTTCTAGGAAACATCAAGTACCATTAAAAATAATAAAATATTTATTGTAACAAGCCATTATGTTTTAGAGAATAGTATATATAGAATGGTTGGGAGCTGATTACTAAATCTAGTTTGTAATCATTAATTTACATTTAATTTGTTATTTTCTATTTATAAAATCATGGTTTATGAAGTAACTTGCTGAAATAATAGAATTTTGGAGCCGATACATTAGTACCAAATTTTTAAACTGTATGATATTTCCCTCTGCAACGGATGAAATAAAATGAGTCCGACTCTATATCTATAGTTAGTAACACATTATATCCTATTCTTCATTATGTGTTATATTTCCCTGGTCATTGTATACAGAATCAATTACACATATTGTACAACCTTTTCTCCTCCCTGGTGAATACTATAGTTAGTAGTCATGCATGTACAGTAATTCAATACAGACCAGTTTTATTCTAAAGTATTCACTCACTACCTACTACCAATTTATACTACTTGTAGGAAGACTATTGCAAGCAAAGTACAGTAATAACGTTACTAGCATTGGACTCAGGGGTTTAAAGCCAGAAAAACAAAATAGGCCATCCAAAATGAACGCCAATCGGCTCAGTGCCACGCCCATCTTTTGGAATCCCCACCCAATATTGGTACAAGAACAACATAAATTCAATAAATAAATGTTGTTTTTATCAAACTTAAATATGATTTAGCTTTAGTTTGATCATGGACAGGCTATTAATAAGAATGTAACATTCGATATATTTGAAGAATATAAAGAATTTGCTAAAGGTAGACCAGGCCCAATTAGGCTGGCCGAGCTGATTAGGCCAATCTGTCCAAGCCGTCATGGTAAAAGTGGCCTTCCTAAATAATTGTACGGCCTGACGGCTCGCTGGCTAAGCCTATGATTGGACTCCAAACTTAAAGATATTTGTTGGAAACCTAAAACCCTTTCTTACTAATGTACCAATTCCTATCGTTGTAGTTCCTCTGGTATAAGCCCATCCCCTTGAACATGAAATTGAGCCAATTTTTTTTTCTGTGGGGGTGAGGGGTGGGCTAATATCCAAGGAATCTCCTTTTCAATCAAAAAAACAATATTTTAGCACTGCCTGACTGATTCAAAGCCAGTACTTCATTTTTTTTTTATAGAAAATTTTAAAAGTCAGCTAAGTTACTCATTCATATCATACCCTGATCTTTTGCCTGAGGAAAGGCTGATTATGTAAAATTGTGCGTAATGTAGTGGGTGGGCTTATTGAGGTAGGCTTATATCCGAGAGACTATGGTTTATAAAGATGTTGGTGCTTTCAATGTACTTCCTAGTTTTTCAATTAAATTCCAGAAAATTCCTTATGATTCTTCTAAATTCTAAGTGTAAAAGAATTGAAGGAAAAGAGAATATATTGTGGTTTGGCAAATGAAAGCTCTTTAAAATGAGAACTTTAATTTCCATATTCATTTTTACAATTATTTTGGGTCAACTTTAAGATGACAATATACCTTTTAATTTTCTTTCTTAGAAATAGAATAATATAGCAACAAACGAAACAAAATTAATGTTGATAGCTCTAGTCTAAGTTTTTCTTTCAATTAAATCTTCCTTTCTCAAAATAGAATATAATATAATACTCAGTGATATCTATAATTTAATAAATAATTTGGCAAGGAGACTGAGCTGGTAGATTTTGTATAAACTTAATAAAGATCAACCAAATATCTCATGTATAAACATTTTATGCATTGTGGAAGATACCGCCAACTAAATATAGTGCGTGTGACATCACAGCTCCCGCTCAGTGACATCAGCAAAGCTGTTCGTGATGCAATCAACTGTGGGGTAGATCAGAGCCTGGCTATATGCTGATCATGTGGCTGTCGTCAAACAACTGTGAGTTGAAGTGGTCAAATGTCAGAGACAATTGTACTCCGTCCGTCCGTAGTAAGTGCTTGCTAATTTTTACCCATGGTTGCACTAGGAGATTTGTTGGTTATATTTCTATGTTGTATGCACAGTCAGATATCTAATGGTGATAACATAAAATATTGTCTCATTTTCTTCATTTAATTTACATTTCAATTCTATGAAAATACAAAAGAATACATCTACAGTGATAGGCCAGTTTATTTAAGATAATGTATGAACTAACATTAATTATGTAATGCCTACTAAAATAAAAACATCCTGAGTCAGTGCGACATCTTAATATTTAAACCCTGTCCAATCTCAAATTTTCTTTGACAAAACAATTTGTATGCAAATATATCATGATGTGCCTATATATGGTCATGATGCTATGTCATCTTGACCATATTTAGGCATGTCACATGTTTTTTCAAAGAAAATTGGTAGTCTGTAGTGGACTTAATGAAAATATATTGTACAATTATTCCTAATTAATATGTTGAAATTAATTTCAATTTTAAAGAAATCTATTTTATATTGCTTGAGATTAGCAATTTCAAAAATAAGAACTCTCATGGCTAATTTTAAATATCTGGTTCGAATTATGGTTGCCAGGCTGTTCTTCATATTTTAAATTAAAAAGTTTATGTGGTGAAAGAAGACATCAATAGAGTAATGTGTAGCTGCTTGATATGTATGCATTTTCATTATGTTTGTAACCGGCATTTCAGATAGAGTTCACTAGCAATACCCTGTTTAACATATCTTGAATTGCAGTGAACACTCTATGTCATCTACTTACACTTAGAATGCAAGTTTGCTGTAGAATGGTTGTAAGCCTATATTATTAACAATACTGTCAGCAGTAGGTGATAAGGCTAGTTGGATATAGTGTTTTATTTTTCTTGTATTGAAACTTGCTTTTCTTTTTATGTTTTTAAATATTGTATGTTGGTTTGATTATACTAAATTGTGAAGATATAATATTATATTTTAATCTTCCTTGGTCGTTGTTATAGTTTAACATGATATAATGAATATGATATATTATAATTATTATACTTACTGTATCATCAGAATGCTACTCATCTTATTAATTGCATGAGAATGAGGTATCATATTCTTGCCATTTTCAACAATCATTAATTAGCATTATAATGAAGATAATAATATATTTTAATTATTAAATAACACTAACAGTGGTAATAATCATCCCAATAAATAATATTGATAATAGTAAAGATGATGCTGATTTAATCATGGTAAAATCTAAAAATAAAAATGATAGAATGAGAATGATAATTTTTCAATCATAAAAAAAAAAATTCAATTATCTCTTGTGAACTTGTAAGTCTAAATTGGAAAGTAAACATTTATATAAATATTGATAATTTTATAACAAAAAAAAAGTTGTTATAATCAACTTGAAATGAATTGCTATAATAATATAAGGTTAATGATTAAATAATACAAAAGATATTCCTTATTTCAATTAATATTAATGTTTATACCAATATTTTCAAGGGAGGTTTGATTCACAGTTAAATTATTGACACTGCTTTCTAAGAACTTCAGTACTGCATTGCTTCTAAGAAACAAGCGTTAATGAAGCCTTGTGTAGCTTAACAAATAGTAAAGATGATGCTGATTTAATCATGGTAATCTGAAAATAAAAATGATAGAATGAGAATGATAATTTTTTCAATCATAAAAAAAATACAATTATCTCTTGTGAACTTGTAAGTCTAAATTGGAAAGTAAACATTTATATAAATATTGATAATTTTATAACAAAAAAAGGTTGTTATAATAAACTTGAAATGAATTGCTATAATAATATAAGGTTAATGATTAAATAATACAAAAGATATTCCTTATTTCAATTAATATTAATGTTTATACCAGTATTTTCAAGGGAGGTTTCATTATTCACAGTTAAATTACCAACACTGCTTTTTTAAGAACTTCAGTACTGCACTGCTTCTAAGAAACAAGTGTCAATGAAGCCTTGTGTAGCTTAACAAGTAAATTAATATTTGGGCGATTCCACGGTTAGTCGCATTACACTTTTATGCGTCAATTCTTAAACTTGGTGGTATAAGTTTTACAGGGGTGAATCTTTCACTCAAGTTTATACACTTATTTAAACTTGACACCCAAGGCTTTAAAGTAATGCTGTTGGAAATGAGGCAGACTTTGTACTTTAAATGCTGAGACATCGCAAACTTCAGTTAGTCGCATTACGCAAAAAGGACATGGCAAAAAATTCAATCATTACAATTCAACATTTTCCTCCAACCAAAAAATTGTTTCCAGTTTTATTGCATGCAAAACATGACTCCCACACAGAAGTCTCAAAAAAGGTATTTACATTTGGCAAGCAACTTAAAGTATATTTTGTGGAAAGAAAAACCCTGGTTAGTCGCATTACGGTTAGTCGCATTACAATTTGTCCATTCATTGAGCCATCACTATATGGAGCCCCAAGAGTGTTCAGTTTTACAAAAAGGCACATATTCTTTGTAAATAGCTGAAATAATTGCATAGAGAAGAAGAAATAACATTTAGATTGACTTCAGCACAGGCTATCTCTTGAAAATCCTTCTGACAAGGCCAAAATGTGCATTTTATTTATATAGGCTAGCTGTCAGGAAAGTTTTGGCGGCTTAAGTTTCCAGATTGGGACATAACTCAAATATAACATTCTAAAATTGCTTATAGTAATACAAACTGATTAAAAACAGGTATTAAAACTGTGAATAAACAACCCTGATAATCCAAGTTACACTGTATTGGGAATGAATCTAAAAGTGATGGGTAAATTTGAAGTGACCACGGTTATTGGCTATTATTGGCTCTTCAATGATGCGAACTACTTGCTGCTTCAAATAAAAAGTTTTTTCATCCTTTGGAATGGGCCATTTCCAGTTATTGCCTGCTGGATGCATCACAGATACACGGAAATCTCTTGGTTGCCAATCTCCATGACTTCCCCTGGATAGACTTACCCATCATACTTCACAACACACCACTGGCCAATGTTTAGGCCTACATTTTCATCAGCAGTGTTGTCCACATCCTCCTCACTTTCATTTTCATTGCTACCTGTGTGATCTGCCTCTACTGGTGTCTGTGTGTGCTCATATCCATCTGCAGTTATGAGGGAGGCTACAACTTGGCCATCTTCAACTTGAATGAAGTGCTTTTGTGCAATATCTTTGATTTGTTCTGCGGTTTCAAAGGTAGCATGTAAGTCAAGGTTTTTATTTCTTTCATTGATGTTAGCTGCTGTAAGTTCATGCACCTTGACTTTTGGCATGTTGGATGCGGCACTTGCAAAGGTTGCTGCATTTTTGACGACATGTTTCTGCAATCTTACACCATCCCACACAAACCTCTTTGCTGCACCCCCAATTCCATCAACAGGTCCCCTTCCGTGTGAGGTTGCGAAGAAAGACCATTTGATGTGGACGTCATGCTTTTTTTCAAGATCTTTAATTGCGGCAGCTACAAACTTGTTCTTGAACTGTGACCTCCAAGGCTCTATCGATGAAAGCAACAAGGGTCTCTTTGGAATGTGCCAAATTATCAGAGACGATACAACTGGAGTGTATTTCACCAGAGTGCCAGATCTTTTTACATCCTCTTGTTGAAATCAGATTTGGTTAGTTGCATTACAATACCATGGTTAGTCGCATTACCGGTTAGTCGCATTACAATTTTTGTTAGCTTATAACTAAATAATGCTGACTAAAGCTTTTAATTCCTTAGTCATTTCAGACTTGATATTGAGTGTAGAATCATAATTTGAAATGCCAATAAAATAATCAGTGGAATTTTGCTGTAATTGAAAAAATATCATCTTTCGGTTAGTCGCATTACATCACTCTGAAGCTTTGACAGGCACACTCGCTGTACAGCTTGCATAGAAGAGGCAACTTGGAATTTGTTTTATATTATGAAAGATGGGTCATGGTACTAATCAAACATATCAAACATTTGGGAGAAGAATCTTTTTTGGGGGAAATATACAACTTTGAAGAAATCTCCTTGGTGTGCTCATTTTTAATGAATCTAAGGACAGTTGGGGAAAACAGGTCTGCCTTTGCACAATGCGACACAGAACCTTAAAAAAAATTGATTTCTGTTTACTTACACATGTTAGCTATAACTTAGAAGTGGAAAAAAAGTTGTGACATAGATTTTAATTTTTGGTGTCATGTCCATGTTTGCTTGGAATTGCCC
>NW_022712275.1:541744-546256 GCF_011630105.1 Anneissia japonica
TGGCCGCGGAGGGTGGGTGAATCTTGGGGATTCTGCATTTTTGTTGTTCCAATTTTGTATCACCATAATGATTTTATCACAATTGGTTTTTCGAAAAATTGTTTGTGAAGGTTATAGAAGCTTTTTTTTTTTTGCATTACAACTAACTTTCCTATTAATAATATTTTTATATCTGTAATCTATGCTTCTTAGTCACTATTTCTGGTCATGTCATCAGTGGCAGGGTGAATGTGTGTTTTGTAGATGTCCAGGAATGGCGGCGGAGTGTGGTTGACTCTTGTGGATTCTACATTTTTGTTCTAATTATGTATCATCATAATGTTTTTAACACACTTGGTTTTTTCGAAAAATTGTTTGTGAAGGTTATAGAAGCTTTTTTTTTTTGCATTATAACTGTAACTTTCTTATTAATAATCTTTGATATATCTGTAATCTATTCTAATCTTCATGTTTAGTGTAGAAGGTTAAATCATGATTTATATGTTGCTTTCTTTTATAAAATTAAAATTATAAAAAAATTATATAGTGATAACTCCTTGATTGAAATTTTAATATATTAATTGCTCTGTTCACAATATAAAGTTTAATGTGATTTAATACTGTACCTACAGTATATAAGTTTATGCTATGATGATGTCATGCCTATATATGGGTGTGATATGACATCATCCAGTCCATATTTGTAATAGAATACGTGATAGTGTTGACATAGCATTATAGGGTATTGACCTGGGGATGCTACTAGTAATGGCTATTCTCGTAGACATTGTATCGTACACGAGATGTGCGTTTTTGTTTTTTACTTTTGCAATTTGCTATATTGCTTTGTTTACAAAAGATGTCCTTATGGTATAACTCACAACATGCATGGATTATGTTTTATTATATTGTTGATGATAGAACCCTTAAAGTCCCATCTTCAGGACCAAAGAAAGTGCCTGTTAATAGGGATATCCCATGAAGAGGGTTGTCCCAAAGGAGAAGTTTTACTACTGTATGCTATTATAATGGAATGAGGGCCTAATTGGTTAACTTAGCTGGAAGAGCCATCCCTGAGATGAACTTTAGTGAAAAGGATAAATAGATAACATTCTTTAACATGATATTCATGTACATTGAAGATATACATTAATAATTGATTAAGAAAATTTTGATTCTTTGACAATTTTAAGATCTAGGAAGTAATAATGCTGTCTGTACATGTGTAGACTTCATCATTCCTGATGATGACATAATTAATGTCGAAATATTGAATCCCGACACGATGGCGTGCATTTCGATACTTGGAGTATGTACTATACTAGACTTCGAGTTCTCATTCTTTAGAATTTTATGAAATGGTTTTGAGCCAATTCTATGTTGTACAGGACTGTCACGAACAAGTGACTCTCTCTTAAGCTGACTTCACATCAGATCCAAACCAAAATCCAAACGAAAAGTATGGTGCATAATTTTGTAGCATGCAATTTTCTTATTCATTGAAATTTGAATAAAAATGTTGGCATTGTTGATACTTATAAAAAGGTTTTTTATTTATATATCTCATGTTTTATTCAGCAAATATGCAAATCAAATACAAAAAAGACAAACTGAATTGTATCACAAACAATCATGAAAGAGAGCCGACGATCTGTAAAGATGTTCTTGCTTAGTTAACATACCAATTCAATAAAATGCTAATGCTAACTAGCTGCTTAATGTTGTTTCAGATACTGTTAGACGAGGCTTTTTTGAAAAAAATTTATACATTGTTTTGCGAACTTTCTTTGTTACAGATTGTCAGAGGAAGGCGGAAAAAAATAAAAATAAAATTTTTTGGTCCTTAATTTAGCAAATAGTTTTGCCAAAAATATCCAGATGGAGGAGAAAATAAAAATAAAATTTTATTGGTGAATGTAAGCATTGTAGTAATAGGATGGTTAAATGCTTTAAATTAAATCTTGAAATCCCGGCCCCGAAACCGTGACTCAGAAGTACCGGGTTGGTGTCCGGCGGGGGACCATTATTGGCAGGCGGCAGGATTCGCTAAACCAGGTATAAAAAACGTCTCACCTTAAC
The DNA here is from genome assembly GCF_011630105.1 of Anneissia japonica. Lineage (NCBI taxonomy): Eukaryota > Metazoa > Echinodermata > Crinoidea > Comatulida > Comatulidae > Anneissia > Anneissia japonica. The sequence goes on from NW_022712275.1 coordinate 543,803, forward strand.
ATAGACCGGAATGTAATTCTGACACCATTCTGAACATACTACATGTGACACATTATGCTCCTTGTTAACATTATATTACCTTTACTGAACATGCATGTGATTGGCCCTGTTTCGTTTTTGGTATCGTTCAGCTACAATCCTGAACTTATTCCTAGTTACTATGGCATGTTGCCAATGAACTGGTGGTGTTTTGAACATAGCAATGATATGCAAGGTCATGATGAGTGTAGTAGGATTGCTATACAGCAGTAGCCCATGCTGCAAAGCTAGCCCTTATTTTACTGCTTTTGAACATTATCTGTCTTGCCTCTTGTGTGGCATAGCCTACTGGCGGTTCGAGAGGATGGTGAGAAAATTCTGGTGAGATACTTTTTGAGATTGGATTGTGTTTCAATGAAATATTGAGCGTCCGGACCTCTTGCAGTACTATACTCTTTGCTACTATATATAAATAAAAATACAGTACACATTAAAAAGGTAAAAAAACAAAAAAACAAAATTTATTACCGTCCTTCCTTTTTTTTTTCTTTCACACGGACCCGGGAATTGAAGTAAAGATGCACCTCTCTTGTAATAATTAATGATAATAATTCATGATGAACAAGTATTAAAATTTAGCAATTCTGAAATATTAACTTCACATTGCTTTGATAGTTTTAATTTAGTTATTTAACTTTACCTTAACTTTTACTACTAAGTTTCTCGCCTCCTTCCTTGGAGGTATCGTTTTCGCTTACTCTGCCTCTAAACGCTTGGAGATTTCACTACCAAATGGGGTTTTCTTCAAAAGCCAATGCTCGTGTGATTGTGGGTTTCCTACGCGGCCTGAGGCAGTACAACAAGCCTATTCATGACTGACGCTGCACGTTTTAACTGTGGTGGTAGACCTTTCCTATCATTCGACACTATTTCTACACTTGTTATACTAATACATTTTTGGAGTCCTAGGAGGTCGGCTTTACCCACCAGAACCAGAACCAGTCCTTTACAGAAACAGTAAGCAGTGTATCACCTTGTGGTAACAATCAATTGAATGCATTTATTCTGCACAATTACACACATGACAACGTTAATGCAAGTTTTCTTATTCATAATGTCTATTTTCCTAATCATTTGCAGCCCGTTCATCTGAAATAATAAGTAGGCACTTAATCTGAATCATCCCCTTGAAACCCTGCATAGAAAATTGTCCCTAATAACAAGAAATCCTGTTTCAAAGCTTGACATTAAGAATGTGTAAGGGAAAAAAAAACAACAATAGTGTAAAGATGATTAGTAGACTGCAAGTGAAAACAAAATAAATCTTTTGAGTAGCTAACAGTAATATCGTATCTCATACTTGTAAGGATGTACACTACGATACTTCATTCTTTCATTCATTTGTTAATAATCTGCATTTATTACAGGTATGTTTATGAATTTGTGATTTCATTTTTCTACTGGTCTCTTTGTTGTACTTTCCTTTTATCTTCAGCTTCCCAGGTTGAACACACCTTCCTTCCTTCCTTCCTTCTTCTTCCTACTTTTCCTTTATCTTTTATTCTTCCTTCAATAACTTCCTTCAGTCCCATTTTCTCTTAGTAAATGACCAGTCAGTTTGCTTTTTTTTTTCAATAATATTCAGTAATCTATTCTTGTATTTTTCTTAGTATCTACTATGATACTACATAATATTAACAGCACAAGTGTATTGGAATACAAGAATTATAACAATTTCTTCTGCTTGCATTTTAGTTTGGGTTACATTTTTATTTTTAATGAACAAATAGGAAAAATAGAATAAATAACATTGAATATGTGTTGACCTGTGACATCTTCGTTCTACGTATGTTGTCTTACACCCTCTGTTGTGCTGTCACCGCAAATAGAGTGCACGTAAAATAGCAGAAGGCAAAGTAGATACACAATAAAATATTAAAATTCCACTCTTGATTGGAAAAAATTAATCTATAATATACTAATACCAGTAAATTAATTCTGTATCCAATGAACAGTATCAGACTGTGACATTCAGAGTTGTTTACACTGTAGCATATTAAATTCATAAATAAAAAATTATATTGTCATTGATTGTTTATCAACTTCATAATGAGATGTCTTAGGGCTTTAAACACAAAGTTCACAAAACATATTATCTCTACATACAATGTTGGTCTTCGAACTAGTATGAAGCGAAGCAAACCAAAACAAGTCCTTTATGTTATAAAGGTATATTGATTGTGTATCTAACAAATAATATGGAAGCATACCCTATTGTGTATACATTCATACAGTACAGTTTAATAATATTAACAGTGACTGTATATCATTATTTTAGAAGATGATTGTTAATCAGTAGCTTGTGAATTTTAGGCTATGTTCACACACACGGCGTAAGGCTGGCTTAAGCCTGGCGTAGCGTACGCCTTTGTGTGTGAACTAGGCAGTGGCGTTGTTAAAGCCACTCACTACGCC
>NW_022712275.1:546492-607707 GCF_011630105.1 Anneissia japonica
CTTTGGAATTTTAATCCGTGGATTAGCTTACGCCTGGCGTAAGCCACGCCAGTCTTACGCCGTGTGTGTGAACATAGCCTAAATCTAAGTAATTTAACAATGTTTATTGCCTTTGAATAATTGTGAGAAGCCAACCAACATAAACAATTTATAATCCAATTCCATGTATACTTAATGTATATTATTTTTTAGATATTATATTATAAACCCAACAGTTAAAAAATAATTATTTCTTTTCATTGTGTATTTATTAGTATACTGTAATTTAAAAACAATGTTTGTTTCAGACTTCTGAAGTGAGTGGCTTATGCCAAGGTAGAACATGTTACATGTAATTAATTAAACAATGTTGGGGTGGGTTTATATCTGGGATTTGCTTTTATCTAAGGAATTACGATTGTAAGTAGGTAATAAATTGGTAGTTCGTGAAACAATGAAGTTCTTGAACCGTTTATCTTGAATATGATATAAATTGGGCACACACAATTCATCATGAGGGTTGTGCGACCATCGGCTGACGAATTCATCCCTGTTCTCTTTGAAAGCTTGACGATGTCACATTTTGTTCTTCGTGAAAATCGTGTCGGCTTACAACCACCGGTGAAATGTGTGTCTGTCTGAAATCATTAGATTATGGTATAGCACAAAAAAGCAACTCAAATCTTTTCTGAATACAATGTCTCATTTGTTAATAATGTTTTTTTTTTAATTAGGCGCCGAGGCACCCTCCGGAGAGAGGGTATTTCGAGCCAGGGAAAATGCAATGGACAAACGTCGACTGGCCGTCAGAGGCAAGAGGGTACGTCAAGTCAACGGCCACAAATTTATGTCAACGTTTTTACGACAACCCACATTCTGTTCACACTGTAGAGAATTTATATGGTATGTATCAATGACTTTTATTTCAAGTATTAAAAATGTGAGTCATTCTCGTAGCAAAACGTAATGCTATGAATTTTTTTTATGCATTCAATATAGAATATATTTGGTGATTTCTATAGCTTTTGAATAAGATGATGTGTAAAGCCACTTTTCACAGTTTAGTGACATTTCTGGGGGTGTAGCCACAACTTGGCAACAAATGACAAAATATTTTGGCTCTCTTTATACAGTATACAATAACCAATTTTAGGTAGATGCTCTAGACCAAGTTCATCTCACAATACCCCTAGATTACAAGATGAAATTTATTAAATGTCACTGAATTTCATTAAAATTCAAGATATTAAAATTCAGTGCATTTAGTATAACACACCTTATAACAGGTGCCTGTTAATAGTATGCTTTGTGTGTACTATAGAGTAAATTTTACCATATTTTGTTTATCAAAGTTTTCTCAGATTTGACAAATACAATAATGATACTCCCTGTTTTTTCCTTTTTATGTGTATTCATATTTTTCTATTATGTGTTTCGGACATTGTGAAAGTTGGTCTAAGGTTACAAATTACATATTCAATGACGTTAATCATACGGTACATCCGTGATACATTCACTATATGTTAGTCACACATCCTTCTTAAGTTTTAATTTACATTAAATTTTGTTACTGATGTGTCTAGAGATGATTCTATACGTGACCATTTGAGTTTAATTATTTTGTTTGGAATTAGTTCTTCAGTATCAACATACTGAATTTGACCTACATATCTCTTTCAAATGATACTGTGCATCCAGGGATGTAGGGATGTTATTCTAGGTCCTAATCAAATGCATACGCCAACATACTGTAAATAATTTTGCATCTGAAGGAAAAGGAACGTTACTTCTGCATATCCCATGGTATGACTTTCAATGAACCACGCCCTCAAAACCCTACAATCTGTGTACATCTTCTGGTCCTATACTAACTGTGAACTTTAAGAGGGCTAGATGAAACCTGTGTTAGGGAAAAAGTATTGCCGTTTACATTGTGGTAAATCATTACGAAAGCTAGAAATATTGTTGGCGACGAACATACTGTTGACTAAACGATGACTTTGATTTTATCTGACTTAGATTTGTTTGAGCTATAGTTTCATCAGTGAAATGTATAGAAAAGATAAATTTTCATCAAAAATAATTAATGACAAATGTTCAACATTGTATGCACAATCAAAATTTACTGTATATTTATTTGGTGGACCAGCTTGTATAGAAAGGGATATCATTTAATCTGAATACCATGTTACAATAGGCCATAAATTTCTTTAAAATATATTTAAATATATTAATCTATTTAAAACTGATATAAGTAGACCTACAAATTCATTCATAGAAAGACAAATGTCATTTTAGTTTAAAGTACTAATGACTCTACACTTACAAGACACAACTGTATCCATAGTACGTAATCTAAAAATTTATTGAAATACAATCAACTAGATCATCATGAAAGTTTCATTAGGTGACATATTATTCCATTAAATTCTTTTATTGGAAATACAAGAATACAATGAACCTTTCTCTGTATTATAGAATGAAGATACATTTTCTGTATTATATAATTAGGTCATAAAATATATCAATGATAATCAAAAACTAATAATGCTGACCCAAATCTATTTTTTCTAGGTGACTGAACTCTGGTATTCCCATTAAATTCTTTCATTGAAAATACAAAAATACAATGAAATGTTTAAAATCTTTCTCTATAGGAATATATGTAATAAGGTTTTCTCATTCATTATATAATAATTAGTTCACAAAATGAATCAATGATTATAAAAACCAATAATGCTGACCCAAGTCTATTCTGTTTCAAGAACATGTTGATTATGAATGAACACTGATTGCATTAACGATAGTTTAATGAGGTTACAGCTGTAGTGAAAGGGATTTGAGTCTTGATACAGCTTAAAGCAGGCTGATAGCAGCTGACCCTAAATACAAGCCTCCACTATACATGCTACATTGTGCTCGGTATTTTCATTGGTGGATTCAAGGATTCATCTAAAGTTGCCATAATCACAAATTTCCATACTTTATCCCCATGGTGTGGCTGAGGTGGTATAGATCATCTATCTGTGGAAGTACCTCCCCAGGCCCCTCTATTTTGAATTCCTGGAACTGCCACTGTCTGTGATAATTTCTTTCAAAGAAACAAGATTGAATATTAACATCAAAAAAAATAAATTTATGCAAGTATTTTTGAATAAATTCATCAAAAAAACACCCGTAAAATAAAATGAATAATCTAAACAATAAAATTCAAATATACTACATTAACAAATAACATTGACAAAAACAAATGGCTTGTTGTAGTCAACAGTACATGCAGGAGCTATACAGCCGTACAGTATTTGTGATCCTCATAGAACCAACCATGACTACAAAAAAGAGATGTTTCCATAGATTTCATGATTCATTATGCAAGCAGAATGTAGCAATTTACAACTACTGAAGAGTGAAAACGACCAAAGCAAAAACTTTAAAAGGAACCAATTACCATGGAGTCGTCACTGAGTAGCACTATTTATATTAAATTGGTTGTATGTACTAGAAATATGTAGGGCTTAAGAGACCAATCACACTTATGAGTTACTTGGCCCAAGGCCGCCTCAGGGCCGGCCCAGGGTCGGCATTTTTTAAGTGTGAACAATCATTAAATGTTAGCCCTGAGCCGACCTAAATTTAGTCCGACTTTTGAGTCGGCTCCGGTCCCAACAGCGATTTTCTTGCAGCCCGCGAATATGAAATCATAACCTTATGTGGGAAAGCAACATTGGCTAGAAAACACCTTTTTTTTACGGCCTAACACTGATCATATGTAAAAAGTAATATTAAAACTGGGAATAAAGTGGTGTTAAAGCAGTGCTTGGAGGTTTTTAGAAGCGCACTGGAAAGATAAAAGTTTGGGTGGAGCCCTCGGTGTTAAATCAGAAATTCACTTTTGCCTTCCGACCGATATTTATGCCCGCATCTGGTTTGCACAGAGTAAAGTCGAGCTGTGCTAAATATGCTAGGTTGGGACCATTCCACCATCATGTAATGCAATCGCCTCAAACTTCCTGTCCTGTAATTCATCGACCCAGCCCAAAGGAGAAGTGTGAACATTTGTGAGGCGGCCCTGGGCCGACTTAAATTGATAACTGTGAACAGAAAATTTGTTTGATTTGGCCGTATTTAAGGCGGCCCAGGGCCGACCCTAGGCCGGCCTAATATGTGTGGTTGGGCTCTTCGTCTCACAACAAAGAAAACAAGACATTGATTCTAAGACTTGAAATGTAGCAATTAATAAATTACACTGAAGAGTGAAATCCCCTGAAACTAGAACTTACAGCGGTACCAACTACCAAGCGAGTCCCCACAGAGTAGTGCCACATATTACATTGGTTGTATTCTTTTTGGAAACGGTTATGATATTTCCTATAGGATGTATTTTAAATTGGCTCAGTTTTTTGTAACCTCCACTTTCATTATTTCTGCTTGTATTTAATTTTCAATCATACATAACATGGTCATAACTTGTTTATGTTTCCTTGTTTCATTTCACCAATATTATTAGTCAGTAATCTATGGAATGTCTAATTCTAGGCCTCAAAATGTGGTCCTGGAATTTTTATTTTTCAATTTAAAAAAAAAAACAAGGTAATTTAACTTGGATGTGTAAATTTAAAGGGGTGGAATCATCTGACCATAGAGGGTGTAAACGTTATGTCTACAAACGACGCATAAGTGAGCAGATGAAGATGACGGTTGAATTATAATAGAATCTCGGGCCTGAATGAAGTATAAACTTAACATATTGTCCCCAATGGCTTTTATGCTTTTTCACGTATTCTCTGGAACCAACTTCCCACCGTCATCCATTATGCTCCAACTCTTTCTGAATTCAAATCTCTTCTTAAAACTCGCCGTTTTCCTAGTTCATATTTTTTAAAGTGCTGTGCGACTCCGGAAAAGAGTACTATATAAATGCTAAAGTGTTGTTATTATTTACATTATTATACAGTGAAAGCTTTCTGGTATTTAAATGCTAATTTTAAAAAATGCTATCTTTTTTATATTTAAAGTAGTTTATAATTTGCTTTGTATGTTTTTTTTTTCTAATAAAAAGAAAACACTAATAGAATTTCAAGAGGTCCAACCTGATTTTGTATGCTGGCAATGAAACGTTAAAAAAATATTATGCATATTACTATGCAAAATACTATGCATATTACTATGCAAAATACTATGCATATTACTATGCAAAATACTATGCATATTACTATGCAAAATACTATGTATATTACTATGCAAAATACTATGCATATTACTATGCAAAATACTATGCATACACAATGATTTAGGTTTACATTTTCATTATATTATGTATCTTCAATTGCTGTAAAATCCTACCAAAGTCTGCAAGTGCTACTACCATTACAAAATTTCCAGGGTATCAAATAGATAAATTATGCTGCATAAGCATAATTTAATCATTCAATGAGGAAATAAACACAAGTAGGCATATGATATTTCCTCTACTTAGTAAGACTTTGTGCTGATATTCATTCAAGATACTGCAAGTTTCAAGATTCAGGATAATATTTATTGTCTATTACAAAAAAAATAGAAATTAAAAAAAAAAAAAAAAAAAGAACTCAACTTAAATTGTGGTAGAAATAGCCTTCATTAATGTGTTTATGCACTGTCATCAAAATATATATTTTTTTAAACGAATAGAAATGCATAAATTATTGATTTTGATCTATTGCTAGCCTGAAAGTCATAACTCCCAACTAAATTGACGATCATGAGTAGTTCGAAGAATATACAAGGTCAAGGAAGTGGACAGGTGATACTGGAGCTACCGCACCTGGCAACAATTTTTTTTTTTATGAAACATTTCTTGTGGATGTACATGTTACCTAATGTTTTCATTGCTTGTATCTTCCCAGGGGCCTGTACAGTCAAGGTTACCAGTGCCAAGGTAAGATTTATTTTGATTCTCATCTTGATAGCCAGCTTAATGTGATTTTTGTCGTACACAAATTCCAACATCATCATTTTCAATTCTTTAACATAGTAGTGATGATGACGGATTTCATGCTCTGATCTTTACGAAATTGAACTTTACAAATGTATTATTATAGCTGCAGAACTGTTTTAATTAGTAATAAACTAACCACAATGGTTATAACATCAAGCTTTTGTCGATGTTATTATATTTAGCGATTCGTATATGAATCAACCTTTCTGACTGTAGTTCGTTGGGTATAGATTAAGCATATTTTTTATGATGCGAAAACTTGGATTAATTTTCGAAAATTTCTTGAAGGTTTGGTAGACTTTATAGATGCTGCCTATTATTACATGAAAGGCGGAAGGCTAGGTAGGCCAGGGCTAATCCTTGAAAATATTTTTGTGCAAAAGTTCAATACAATTTATTTCACACTTGATTCTTGTTACTTTTGGAATAATTGTTATCTGAGGCAAACATGGTATTGTAATTCTCAATACAAACATTTTATTTCAGATAGGAGTATTTTTCATGGAAATACACTATATACTTACCATATTTTCTCGCGTATTAGAAATAGCAAATTACTATCAAAAAGTAGGGGTCCTCATATGTGCGCAACAGAACACGTACACTTTTTATATTAAAACTATGTTTGTCTTATGTGCGAATTCGCCATAACACGCAAATTTACTACTAAAATGAAGTTACTAATTTAGTATGCTTTGAGAGTGGAGTAATAAATATAATCATGTTTGAAAATGGACAGTTAATACTGATTTCTACCAAATTTTTTGTACATAATAATTATTCTGGATTTTGTTTGGTAAACAAGATATAATTTCTTACACATTATATATGAACTTAATAAGTATTTACTTACAATATATAATAGTAATTAATTTTCTTTCCATCAATGTGGTACTTTGATGCGAGAGTGTTGCTTGGTGTAAATGACAGAAGCACCAGACGAGAGAAGAATTGATGCTTACTAATTTAAGAAGGCTTATATATTAAATGTCTTCTATGCTAAAAAAAATAATGATTCTGTTACAGCAAATAGATTAAGAATGTTGAATATTTAGCCTGTTTCAAAACAAACCTTATATCCGCCCACATCGCACATACTACAAAGTTTCAATAGAAAGGTCAATGTAGATTCTACAATTACAGAACTTAATTAATTCTGTTCCACTAATAATATTCTATATATTTTCTTCTCTCCACAGTATGTACTGTTGTGGTCCACAAACGATGTCATACGCTGATGATTACAAAGTGTAAAGAGTTAAATCCCAGTGAGGTAAGACTCTGTCAAAGATAAATGCAGGAACTATATATTGTTAAGGAGTGGGTAAGGGGAATGGAAATTAAGTGTAGGAGTGATACCTTGTAAAATAATGTGATATGAGTCGATTTTCAACTACTTGGCATAATGCTTTTGCTCGGAAAATTTCTAATGGGGGTGATGCCAGCTTTTTATTTGGATGGGCATGAACCTGCCATGCCCTTCTGTTCGTAGATATGCCATTATTGGCAGGCAACAGATTTGCGAAACAACATGTAAAAAAATCTTGAGTTATCCAGTGGTGGCACCTGGGGAGTTTTCCCCTCCCCCATCTGACAGGCCTGGAAACCTTCAAAAGTACATTTACTGTGATGTAAATATACTTGAAAAGAGGTAGGGTACAGAATGAAAGAAAATCCAAAGTTGTTGATAAACCTTTACATGATGCATATTAGTTTTTGAAAACTGATTGTTTTGCATTGAAATAGTTCATACTATTGAAAATTAACTATCCTTCTTGTTTGTGGCTGTCATGCAGAAATACAGATACAGATCTATACGCCCTTGCTCACTGTTACAATGTATGTGCGTGTGGGTGTAACAAAAGGTCGTGGGAAAGCTGCTGTAATAACCTGTTATCTTTGTCCATGGTTGTCATGGTTGCAATCACTCAATTCAAGGATTTTGCTGTAAAAAAAAAATCATCAAATTAAAAATGTTGAATAGGCGTACCAGCTCATTTATCCCAGTCCCTAGAGTCTCCTTATAATTATAGCATTTTAACATAGTCATTGCAATGAACTTATTCTATGAAGCTGCTTTTTCGTCCACATTTCTCTTTGAACAGGCAGGTTCATATATTTTCAATTAACATAATGTCATAAAAAAAACTTAGGGATTGTCCTAAGGATGACCTCTATTATCTCTTCTTACCAATTGCATTTTTTTTATTCTTCATTAAAATTTCATTATTATTTTTTGTATTCCAATAGATGCATTTGAGAGAATCATTTAAATAAAGTTGTTTTTTTTTTCCTTTAAAAACCTTTTAGAAACATAGCTCACTAACCAAGGTATAAAAAAATGGCCTATCATCCAGATATTGGAAGTAAATTTTAGAATCTGTTCATATTTTACATAATATTATGTTTTACCTTTGGAGCCAGGTTATTTTTAGGGGCTTCCCCAATTGTGGGTATATTGCATTATTGGTTAATGACACTACTGGTATTGTTTAGAAGGTCATCGTCACGTTACATATTTTTTGAACAAATTATGTCAGGAAATGGCCATTCCATAAGGTTTTTAATCGCTAGATAATGTTTAATTAAGGAGAGGATCAGTTAATAATGTTGTGCTTTTAGTATTATGGAACAACAAGGAGGTCCATACATTCATAATTGGTAGTAGCTATATCCACGGAAGTGATGATTACTGGAGGTCTACTTCTACTTCAACTTTTAAAGATAACCCACCAGGGGCGGATTTAGGGGGGCCCGGCGCGGCCCCGGCCTCCCCTTTTGAGAGGTAAAAAAAAGGGGAAAAAAAAGAAAAAGAGAAAACGATAGCCCAGAACGCCTCAAATGTTATTTTCTGGCATCTCAAACACAGAAATTTCGCGGGGGCCTGACCCCGGACCTCCTATTTCGATCGGTTCCCCCCCCTTTCGCCGCCCTCCCCCCCTTTTAGACATCTCTGGATCCGCCCCTGACCCACTATGTTTGCAAGTTAGCTTTGTTTCAAATATTCAATATCTCATTATATGTGCCGTAGCCAGCTATTGGGACAGTTGGACAGTCCTACTCAATTTTTTTATTGGGTCCACAAAGAATGGGTCCAGATTTCTCATATTTTGTGTAAAATGGGTCAATTTTTAAGATAGTTGGTCCAGATTATTCATATTTTTGCGTAAAATGGGACAACATTTAAAAATCATTCCTGAATGTGTTAAAATGTTTTAAAAATGGAGATAAAAAGAAAATTTTATTCAGATTTCAAGTGTCAGTGCCATTTCCGGCCATTTAGAGGTACCATAATCATACATTTTCTTGTAGTACCTTAGCCCCAGCCATGGTGGGACTGAGGTAGGGCCTATAGACCCTCCATTTGTGAAAGTCCCTCCCAGGCCCCCTTTATTTCAAATTCTTGGATCCGCCACTGATATCAGATTATTTCATTGTTAAAAAATATTTAGAATACAATGAAAAACATGATAAAAAAAAAACCAAAACAAAAAAACAAAAAACGGGCACATCTAATATCCCACCAAGACCCAAAAAAGGGCCCCTAGTCTCCGAAAGCCACAGGGCCCCAGACCCCTGTGTTACGCCACTGTTCTGAATAAGCTTTAGTGTACTTCATGGAAGTAAAGCCTTTGTTGATATTTTATTTTTTGTAGGAAGTGGAAACACCGTCTCAACGATTCAGGATTGATGTGCCTCATCTTTTTCATGTGCACAATTACAAGAAGTTCACATTCTGCGACCACTGTGGCTCTCTCCTATATGGTGTCATCAAACAAGGACTGCAGTGCCATTGTAAGAAACCATATTCACGATTATCTTTCTTTGGAATTAGTGATATTTTAATAATTTTATATGTTGTGGGCAAAGATGGTTAGTGCTTTTCAGGCCAAAAGTTGCTTTGAACCTAGCTGAAACTAGTTCAAAATGCTTACAAAATTATAGCATTGTGTGTTAATTTGCATGATATTTTAATTACCTGTTTTCAAAACAATGTCAAAATACATAGTATTTTACTAGGCACATCTTGGTTTTATGGTAGCTTTGCTTGGACCTACTTTGATGAGAATCCAAACATGGAAAGTGACCAGAGTGCATAGTAGAAAAACACTATGCAAAAATATAGAAAAGAGATAAAAAAAAATCCAGAACAGAAACTTTGACATTTCCTACAAAAATAGCAATAAAAAGTACTTTATATATTACAGAAATATCTCAAATTTTCAATCAAAAACCAATAAAATATGTTATCTGGTGCTACAGTACTTATTAAATTATGCAAGACTGTCAAGAAACAAACAAACAAAAAAAAAAAAGAAGAAGAAATGAATGCAATACCTACATACCTACGTCTCCTTCCATTAAACTATCAATCAGAATGAATCTATCTTTGTTTAAATTTGTCTATAAATGGTACATGCAGGCTTTTAAATGTAGGTTTTGAATATAAATAATAATTGGCCAAGATTTTTTTTAAGCTCGCAGGTGCATTGTAGTAATAAATCTCATTTTACAAACCGTTGCATAAAGGGAAGTGCGGAAATCAGGTCGTGACATAGTTACTTCCATCCATTTGGCACATATCTATTAAAAAATGTTTGTTATTACATTACTAATAACACACAACTACCACTTAGGGTATCAAACTAAAATACCTCAAGATGAAATGAGAGCAAGAAGTATATGAAATACGCATGAAAAAGTAGAAAGGGTAGCCATGTTAAATTGAATACAAACAGCGCTAACAAATAATATCAAAGAAACTCAAAAGGCTGAGAGAAGCCATGCTTATTCAATATTTTATCATTTAATAGAACATCAGGAATAATAGTGGCCATGAAGATGATGATGAGAAAATAGTAGTATCCTTTCTTTTTTAAATATTATAATTAGTAAACAAAACCAATAATAATATATTGATTGATTGATTGATCTATTGTTTAGTTGCCTCATCGTTTCGATGAATGTTATATTGGCCAATTGTTGTGGACAAATCATATATTTAAAAAAAATGCCTACTAAGTGTATGTATGTTTTAAATACTGTGTTAAAATGGATGAATGGAGAAACAAAAATAGGACGTTCCCACAAAAGACAAAAAACAACGAACAAACAAACACCATATCATATAAATATACACAAAGATTTATATAAAAAGTATAAAAAAAAAAAATTAGATCCTAGTGAATATGTCTGGCTGGTAAATGTTGCTGATAACATAATTTAAATTCTGTGGTTTCAGATGATGCTTGTACTCTACATGTGTATGTTTACCTTTCAAACCACATAGGTTCTAAAAATAGTAATAACAACGAGCTTTAGCCACAAGCAAAGTAGCCAGAAGACAAAAATTGATAAACATTGGGCTAGTAGATTCCCAAGGGAGATCCTAGAAACTAGTCCGGTCATATTTCTGATGATTTCTCTACTTAAGTAAACTCTAGTCAGGGCATGGTTTCAATATATTTTTGGACAGGTCTTGTATTTATTGTTTGATTTGATAATTACAGTTTCATATTTGTTATTAAGACAGTGAAAGCATACAGAAGCATTTAATCAAGAAACAATATTATTTTTACTCTTCTCATTGTTTTTTTTTTGTATCATTAATTACATATATTTACCATTTACAATAAAATAGAATTAAGTTTCACAATTGATAGCTTTTGCTTTTAAGACATTGAATTACTCAATTAAAATGGAAAATATGAAGAGACACAGATCAAAGCATTTCAGTTTTAAATGAAAATTACCAATAAATTTTCTTTAAAAATTTATTTTAATTACTAGTAATTTAGAAATCTCTGTACATGGAACTTTAGAACTGTATTATTTAAAGTGTGTGTCTTATTGGCAAAGAAAATATTTTCTCATTTAAAAGGTTCTAAGTATGTTAACAGTTCTCAATTCAATTCAATTTGTTTTTAGCAATTTGATTTGATTTTGATTTGATTTATTTGCATCTCAACAACAGACAAACATAGAACCATTTACAATGTAAAAAGCATTAAAAACATATAAATAAAATTTGTTTGGTAAAAATATTTCACATTAAAGTTACCAGAAATAAAATGTTCTTAAAATACAGTAAAACGGTAAATCTTTAAAAAAAAAAATCAAGAAAAAAAAGTTACAGGCAACAAGAATTTTGCTAGGAAAATATTTCAGTTGGCCAGGAAAATATTTCCTCATTTAAAAGATACTTAAGTATGTTGAGGGTTTTTAATATAGTTCAATTCTATTTGGCAACAACAACATAAATCAAGTACAGATTACATCGATAATAACATTAAAAACAAGAGTTTTACATTTAGCTTCCTGGTCTGACAAAAGTTGTGTTCACTGGCACAAAAGTGGTTTGCCAGTGTACTGAATGGTATCTGATTTTTTTCCTCTGCTATGGTTATCGTTATTTTCTCATTTTCTATCTCTTTGGAAATCCATACCATCTGATTGCTGTCCTTAATCTTATGATCTATTTCTTTTTTGAGGAATCCTACTCTTTCTTCATGGCTAGTTTCTATATAAAAAAAGGGCATGTCGTTTCACAGAGAATGAAATGAATGCTTCAGTAGTAGCTTCGGAAATTTGAAATTTTTCATCCTC
Source organism: Anneissia japonica (assembly GCF_011630105.1). Classification (NCBI taxonomy): domain Eukaryota; kingdom Metazoa; phylum Echinodermata; class Crinoidea; order Comatulida; family Comatulidae; genus Anneissia; species Anneissia japonica. The sequence continues at coordinate 559,055 of NW_022712275.1, forward strand.
AGCCACAACCATGCTGGGGTTGAGAGAAATAAGAAAATTTATGATTATGGCACTCTAAGACTTAATTGAGTATAATTTTCTTTTCTTTCTCCATTTAAAAAACATATTTTTTTTTAGTGGAAGTTGATTGAGTCTGCCACTGTGTATGATGATTCCACATTTGTTATGTTTATCTGTTTTATTTGTCTTTTTTTCTAGCTTGCAAAATGAATGTTCATAAACGGTGTAAGAAGAACGTGGCCAACAGTTGTGGAGTTGACAGCAAAAAGCTGGGCCAGGTCCTGATTGAAATAGGGCTAACTTCAGATCAATTATCCCACAAGAAAAAGGTAAAGTGATATGCCAGAAATTAATGATATACAAATCTATTTTGGAGTATTTATAAATTGACAGCAGATACATACACTATGAAGCTTATGCAAATCTCTGTTCTGATTAGACATATACCTAGTCAATTTTGCCAAAAATGTTATCAAGCAGGCTTAACATTCTCCTTGTTAAAATTACCTAATCCATGCAGGAATTTTAACTGATCAAATCATGTCCAAGAAGAATAAACCAGACTGCTTTTGCCAAGCAGAAAGCTGAGTGGTGGTATCAGACAGATAAACCGACTAATCAGCGAGCGTCATTTAGTCATGTAATTAAAACTTTTTCTCGGGCATTCAAATTTCCTTAGACAGCTGGTTTAAACGCGAAACATACATGAGCGTAGACCTAGATGTCTATGCTTGGTTATAGACACCCAGATTTACACGAGCAGTGCGCATCAGTGACTTGGCATTTGCCGACAACAAAGATGACTGAATTCGGCTTTTCCCTCTTCCTTTAGGAGCGAAATACAGAGGCTTTCACAACAATTTCCCCGCCATGTTCCATGAAATAGATTAACACTATGAATATATGATTCATTTGCATACCGCTTTCCTGAATTCTCTTTCTTAAAGAAGGTTGATAGCAAAGAAAATCTTCACCAACTCAGTAAGTCTGGCCGCCATTGTCTAAGGTTTTTGTGACTTTGTGGGCGGGGCTTCGTGTACTTGTCAACATGTCAATTGTTCACATCTCTCTGGTGTTATTGTATATAATCTAAATTTTGTGTGTCCAAACATTCAAAATTGAACTTGTCTACAAATCAAATTAGGTATGGTCATAGCGATGAGTATTTTCCATGGTCTTTATAATAGGTACTGCATTACATCCGACTACAATCAGCAGTAAATTTCAGTCAGAGTTAATTTTTCCCTTTGTTGAAATTTGATCCCATTCGAACATGACTTTAAGTTATGTACACACTAATTTTATCTGTGATAAGTACCTGTTAATTTGCCCATATATGGGTATAATGTGACAATAATTTCCATGTATGGGCAAATCATAGATATTTGTCACAGAAAGCTTAATAATGTGGACAAAACATTTATCTGAAGCTGGGCATACACCATTAGAATTTTGTTTGTCAGATTCAAATGAGAATGTCTTATCAGACTTTGATGAAAAACGATAATGTTAAGCTCTGTCCAACTTATCAACTTTCCTTTGACAAAAGACTGTTGTATGCCCATATATAGTCATGATGTGCCTATATATGATCATGATGTGATGTTACATGACCATATTTAGGCATGATGCATGTTTTTGTCGAAATTTAGTAGTCTGGACAAGGCTTTAATCTGGCTTATCTCATTAGTCTAAAGGCCAACTCAGACAGCATCGTACGACGCAGCCCGACGCGATTTATCATCAGGGACAGTCTTAAGCCGTCGTGAGAAATATTAAACATGTTGACTATTCTACCACAGGACTGCCCCCGACGCAAACCATCGTGTCTGCTTTTAACTCACACAGACCCGATGTGAAAACCAATCGCATTGAGCTGCGTTGTGTGATGTTGTCTTGAGTTGGCATTAACAGGCAAAAATTGTATCATATATGCTCAACTTGATCTATTTGCGAGTAATGCCTAACCTGAAATTTTGCATTCCCAGAATACTATGTATAATAATTCCAAAATATTTCAGTATATTGTAGCATTGTTTATATTATATTTTTTATTGAATTAGGTGATTTAGCAAGGACACTTTAGAGGATATTTGCTAAGATAATATTTACTTAGCCTAAGTTCCCAGATTAAACAAATCAAGGCTTTGGAATAAGTGCAGTATTAATGGCTTGATGTCGGTTTACGTTTGATAATTGATTTTTGTTATAGTTCCCAGCAGTTGATCTGGAGTCTTTTGTTATTAGTATGTCAATGCCAAATTGATAATAAGTTATAAAATGTTGACACGAGTTTAGGGGCAAATCTTTAGTATTTCATTAGAAATTTATTGATTTTGTCTAGTCTATATTGTCTATATATACTGTATATTATGATAAAGTAAAATCTTAATGGGGAGAATAAACAAGGAGTTGAGTGGTAGAACCTAATGTAACGATGGAGCTATTTTCGACACTAGATATTTTTGGTATTCCTTTTGATGGATGATTAGACGTTAATCTTCTTTTATTGGATACTGTACATAGACATCATTATTATTAAATTATTATTATATTTCGTCAGTGTGAAACATACCAATGGCTAAAAGCATTTCATCTGAAAGATGGTGTGCTACTGAAATTTGCATTTCAGTTCTGCTGAAACAACATAGCGGAAGTATTAAACCGCACTTGGCTACCACTGGTAGTCTGTCTATTCATACCTAGATTTTTAGTATTTCTTGGAGAGGTTTATCATTACCAGGTTATTATGGTCTGAACAAGTCTATTGGAAGAGTTTATCATGTTCTGGTTGTTTACACATCAATAGTCTTTTCTACGTGCCCTAATAATTCAGGTTTGAACCATTTTTACATTCAGATTCTTGGCTGTAGTATGAATACTACTGTCTGTAGACCTGAACAATCTAATATTTAAGTCATCTTTCAAGTTCTGGTTGTTTACACATCTTAAGTATTCCGTCTTTTTTAAATGTTTAATCATCCTGCTAATACTGTGGACAGTGCAATCCTATTGAAAACATCTCTCGTGTTCTGGTTGTTCATACATCTTCATTTTGTCTTTTGTAAACGTTTCTCAATTCTATTGGTGAAATCTGTCATGTTCTAATTGTTGAGATTCCTCAAACATTTAGTCTATAGTAAATGTTTATCATGGTCTGGTTATTATTTAGATCTGCACAATTACGTTGAAGAAGTTTGTCACGTTGTGATTATTAGGCACCTGCTTGGTGTCCAGTCATTCACTTTAATACCATTACCTCTTTTCATAGAATATGCCTTTGTAATATAATAATTGTAGGCTAAGCAAACAAATTATTCCATTGTATAAATAGAGTAGATGCACAGGATAAATATTACTGGTTAAGTCTTATTGATTTTAGGTGTTCATTTGGACATCACATTTTTGTCAATTGCCGATATATTTTCAATTAAGTAATTGTGTATTCGGCTATCACTTGATAGGTAAAAAAATTGCCCTATATTAGTTGAACCTGCAAATGATCAATCAAATATATTGGTAATGGTTGATTAATTTACTCTGTCAGTTATGGATTATGATAATGTCATAAGTCCCTATCTAATTGGTAGCTCTAGAATATAAATTTAGTTGTTGTGGAAAGCTAGAGGGCCGGTGGACTGGTTTATGGGTCTGTACCATAAGATTATAATAAGAATACTAGAGCGCTAACTGCAATGTATTAGATGTTCGAAATACGCATTGTTGTGTGCGTGTACCATTCAAGATGGCTGCCATAGATTCAGCCAATCAAATTTCGCCTAAACGCTATCATTTTCAATGGCGCCCTCAATCTACACAGAAAGTTCAGTACAGCTAGTTACTCGTATGTTTGAAACTCGAGCGTTGTGGTGTATGGGTGTAATGTACACAATTTTAATTTTTGTTTATTTTTGAATAAGATGCTCTACTTGGCCTCTTTTTGGCTACGATAGTTTAATAATTTGTTATTATCAATACAAATTATTATTAATGAAATAATAGTCAGTCAGAGGGCTTATTTATGGTAATAATATGTATACTAAGCCTGAAGGTGGCGCTTTCATACGGCGGCCATCTTGAATGGTACACATACAAAACTGTGCATTGCTTCGCCATCTTGTCAGCACTCTAGTTGTTTAATAGCTGTATGGTCTGTGCTAATCCCCATATGCCCAATAAATGAAATGGGACTGCTGGTCTGAAAGAAATTTTAGAAGTCAAATGTGACCAAGAATTGTTGCTGACAAAAGTTCCAGTTACATGTCCAACAGGGTCTGAACCAAGGAGAGAGCAGCTTAGCTCAGTCGGCTAATCTGGTGGTAGCCGCTGTGTGTGCGCTGAACCGTGGAGATCTCTAGGTCCCTGGTTTAATTCCTATCGCTGCCTCTCCTTGTGTTTCAGCTAGAGGGCTAAAATACAAGTTACAATAGTGCAGCGTCTTTCGGATGAGACGTTTAAGGCGTTGGTCCCGTGTGCATTATGGCCCATGTGTACGTTAAAGAACGCAGTACACTCTTCGGAAAAGAGTAGGGGATTGTCTCCCGGTGTACTGCCCAATCACCACCAGAAGGACCCCACTGGAAATAAGTCGTCTTCTAGACTTTCGTGGGCTATCCTTGGTGTTTACACCGAATAAATCCAATCCAATCCAAGGTCTGCCTAGAGCCTTGGTCAGGGTCCTAGAATAAAATTTATTTATTATTATTATTATTATTATTATTATTATTATTATTACAAGTATTAATTCTTTTATGTTAATATACTTTTTATATTGATTTTATATTTGTATATTTTATTAGTAGTATATAATTATAATGTTATTTTAATTTTATTATTAATGTTAATAATGTTACTAATTTTGTTATTGTTAATTACTATTTCAGCATATTTTTCAAATTTAATTCTAATAATTTATATCTACTTATAATATCATAAATCATTACCATTATTATCAGTTATTAATAAATTCAGTAGTATAGTATTAATTAATTATTGATAGTGTTATTTTGGTCAGTACATAACAACATAATTCTTTATGATAATCATCGTATCTAAGTCAAGGTAACCATTTCATGTCATCGGGTTTGACTAGGTATAAATTGTATGCCCAAAAAAATCAGTAAATAACTGTAAATCCACCAAAAAATAGTACAAAGAAAATGAAGAATGGGACATATATATAGTAGCCAGTGTTGGTTGTGTGTAAAGGTCTTAGCTACAGACAAGTAGGAGGAGCTGATACAGTCTTGCTATCACATTGCTGATTATAACGTGTCTGCTTACCGTTGTGCAGTACTGTATACTGTAATTGCATATTCATTGTATTGCGCTCAACAGATCGCCTCTTGCTCCTTATTACACTGTGCAAGTTAGGTTCAAAGGTCAGCATCTAGGAGGAATATTAGATGGAGTGAAATGAGTGCTGTGTTTCTCAGACTGCTAGCTTTACTCTACCAATTTCACTTACTACTATTACGTATTTCTCTATATTAGATTGTCATCGTGTTATGCTATGATAATTTTAGTATTATGTTAAATTATTAATGATGGAAGTTAAGGGTTTTTCTTCTAATAAACATGTGAATTAAAAAAGGATTATGATGATTGTTTAATATAAATATTATATATATATATATATATATATATATATATATATATATATATATTTTTCTTTCAGGTTGCATTGTTTATCTATTATGATCCCTAATATGAATTTTGTTTAAATTTTAATATTTATTCTAGCTATTTGATTAAGAATTTTTAGCTAACATCTTGTCATTGATATTTGAAATCTTATGCTATAATGTTAAGTAAAATAAGAGCCATTCATTTTTTTCATTAAGACTATAAAGAGAGTATAAAACATACTCTTTTAAAATGTGCTTCCTTCCCTTCAATGAGTAAAAAATATAATTATAATTTTTTGTTGAGATCATCCTTTTTATAAAAGAATCTTCCACCAAGTATAACATGTTTTCTACTCTCTTGAAAATGAAAAAAATGGATGGTCTCTTACATACATTGTTTTTTATGGGCAGGGATTCAATGCGCAAGGGGCTCATAAATTGCCCAATCAGGATTTTAACTCTTCTGTTCAATCAGGTAAATGGTGTAGGCCTGCAGAAATTGTTATTGCAAACCCAGCCAGCCTCATTTCTAACAATTGTGCAATGTATTTTGCTTACGTATCGCCTTACACTGAGATGACCAATCTCAAATTTATTCATTCTACATAATTGGATGCTTAATGTCTGTCCATACTATTCAGTTTCTTTGACAAAAAATGATGTTGTATGCCCATATATAGTCATGATCTGACTGTATATGGTCATCATATGATGACATATGATGTCATCATGACCATATTTAGGCATGTCACATGTTTTTGTCAAATAACATTTGATAGTCTGGACGGCTTTAGAGTGTGCGCCAGAATTGCTGTACAGTATTTAAAATTCAAAAATACAATTTTACATTAAATATTAAAATTATCTATAATTTAATGGAAGCAATATTTGTTTATATAACAAATATATCAGATCTTGAATGGTAAAACTGAAATTCAAAAATTATTTACAAATTTACTTTAAAAATATACATGATGATGTGGTAGGATGGTTTCAATGTGACTAAATTATATATTACAGCAGCATTCAGAATAGATGTTAAAAAAAAACATTTTTTTTGTTGAAATAATTTCTACTTTCCTCAGAGTATGAATTATTAACGTATGGCACATTCTAGCATTTCATTAGATAGAATTGATTGAAATGATAGGTCACTTCATGTTAAGAGTTGTATCATGAACGTGTTCATTGTTGTTGTACGTCTGTATAATTATTATTATTATTCATGATTATCGTTTAGCATAGGACATGTGATTGCTTTTCACTTATATGCATGAGTTGCAGTGATTTCTGCTACTCCAAGACTCTCATGTCACATGTCACATCCTTCGTCAGAAATATTGACCATATTCTGATGAGTTTTTTTATGTTTGTTCACGAGGAGGGACTTACTATACATGGTCGGGGCTACAAAAGGAATCAAAAAGAGAATTGCTGAATATGCTGCAGTTGATGCTATGGCCAAATGACAAATTCCTCATCACAATCTGACAGATGTGTGATGGGTTGCAGTGGTTTCTTCTTCTCAAAATGCTCAGGTCACATGACACTAAATTTTTTATCACAAACTGACAAATGTGTGATTAGTTGCAGTGAATTCTGCTACTCCAAATGTTCAGGTCACATGATACATTCCTCATCACAAGTGTGACAAATCAGTCGTTTCTTCTGCTCCAAATGCTCAGGTCACATGACACATACATTTCTCATCACAAACTGACAAAAATGTGATGAGTTGCAGTGGTTTCTGCTGCGTTGTGATGCTTAGGTCACATGACACATTTCTCATCACAAATTGACAAACATATGATATGTTGTAGTGGTTTCTATTGCTCCAAAAGCTCAAATCACATGACAAATTCCTCCTCATCACAAACTGACAAATACTTGATGAGTTGCGGTGGTTTCTGCTGCTCCATGATGCTCAAATCACATGAAAATTTCCCCAACTTGACAAATTGATAGTCATGTGATTAGTTGCAATGGTTCTGCTTCACCAAATGCTCAGGTCACATGACCTCCTCATCACAAACTGACAAACATGTCAGTTTCTGCCACTCCAAAAGGCTCAGGTCATCACTCATCATTCAATCATATATATGTAATGAGTTGCAATGATTCATGTCGCTTTGTCTACATATTAATGTTGATGCTAATATTTAATTGTAAACCATCCACATCTGTTTCAATGTACCACTCAAAAAGCTAATCCTCAAAAACTTTAATATTTGATAAAACACAATCATTCCACCAGTAGACTTTCATGGATGGATGTTACAGCTTTTATCAACATTTGATACCGCTCTATCTTGACAACCAGCTCACTGCTAATACTAATAATCAGGCCACATTTCCTATTAATCTTGTATTATGCAGTTTTTTTGCTACAGTATTATGTACAATTGAATATTTAATCTTGAGCACATTATACTATGGTTCCATATAATAAAGCATAAATTCCCTAATAGAATACACTTCCATTGTTGTGGGATAATGATTAAGAAAACACTGATTTTGTTACATGTTACAAACCTCATTATTCCATTACGATTCCCTATAGGAACATACATTACATGATTTCATATAAAAACACATTCTATGACTCATTTTTGGATGGAAAACCTAAATTTCATGATACCTTAATATAGTTCCCATGATATCTATGTTTCTCTTAATTTGTCTAAGTACATGCTCTGTGATTCCTTATGTATCTCCTATGTTGAGCACACCACTCCATGACTCCATATAATATAATTTCGCTATTGAAGCACATATTCCATAATTACTTATGCTTTCTTGAGCACAAAATAAATAAGTTTTGATTCTTCACATATTAGAGTACATACCATTATTTGTATGATTCCAATTTTGGAGCACATTCCATGATTCTCTTTTTATTCTCCTGTTGGAGATCACATTCCATGTTTAATAAAAAAAAAATGTTTCTAGCATAGGAACAGTCACTCTATGATATTTTATTGGAGCATGTATTGTTGACAAATGAAGTACTGATATATATATATATTCTATATTATAGAATGCTGCATGATTTGTGTGTTGTTTTTCTTGTTGTGATATTTTAGTGTTCCTTTTCATCCCATAATAATGTGAAATCCACCTCAAGTTCTGTTTCATCACGTGAGTCAACAATATCTTCAGGTATGCTTACGCAACAAATATATTTTATCTATTTATTTATTTTTTACTATTTAAACTGATTTAAAAAAAAAACTAAAAGAGAAAACTTTTCTAAATACAGTAATATATTTAGAAGGTAAATGAAATTATTTGGCACTCGGGGCGTTGCAATGCAATGTCATTTTGTGCACCGTTATCATTACTGAAATAAAGATTTGACATTGCTTTTGTAAGATTATTACAGTACATTTTTTTAATGTGTATAAAAGTATGTATTCAAATTTGTATTATCTGCTAAGTTAACTTTTTTAATTTAATCCTAATGACAACAATTGCATATTTATGAATGTAAATACCAAAAAACTGGAGTGCCATAAGCACTGTCTCACACAACAAATACCAGTAGTATCTGCAAAATTGATTCTTTTTCCTGGGTTTAATTTAATCCTATTGACAACAATGCATAACCACATACCACAAGCACCGTTTCACACGACAAATACTGGCACCAGCTAAATATTGAATAAACCACGTTCAGTTGTGTTCACACTACCTAATATATGAATGGAATCTTTATGTGTCGGTCTGTTATATGTAATATATTTATTTTTGTAAGCATGGATTAATTTGCATGTGCTGATGTCGGTTTTCTTAATGTTTTAGTTACATACATAACATAGACAATGTTGTTAAACTATATGATAAATTGTCTTATTTATATTTAATGATTATAAATATTAGTAAATGTTAAAAATAATATGTGTAGCAAGCAGTAGATGGATAATTCCTAGAAGGAAGTAATTGTTTCTCATAATACAGCATTGACAAGTAGAATATTGAATAATTCCTACATGGGGAAAAAAACTAGGTCATATCTGTAGGCAAAATATGGGCTAATCCCTACAAGAAATAGTATCTGATAATCCCTATAGATTGGATATCATAAATAATATTGGGTTTCCTTACAAGTATAATATGGAATAGCATGATTTTAGTGATAAATAACTACTCAAAGATATAAAAAAAAAATGTAAAGAAATATGGAGGAAGCAGTAGATAGATAATTCCTGAAAGGAAGTAATTGTTTTTCATAATACCAGATTGACAAGTAAAATTTTGAATAATCCCTATATATAAAATATTCAAAAATCCCTACAAACAAAATATGGGTTAATCCCTATAAAGAAAACAAACTATTGGATAATCCCAATAATTATAACATCGAATAATCCTTACAAGTATAATATCTGATGATTGTTATGAAAATCAATAATCCCATCAATTGCAGTATTATGTTATTCTTAAGAAAATTATTGAATATTACCAATAAAATTAGAAGTAAAATATAGAATAATTATGATTTGTAATAAGATAAATCTACATGCAAATTACATACCGTAGGTGGATAATAAGAAGTTGTGACTCTGTTGCTTTAAACAAATAAATGAACAGTTTTTGACACACTTCCATTAAACAATAGGAAAAATGATACTGATATTTGTAATAGGAATTATCATGTTAATCAAGTCTAATTTATCTGTTTATGATTCATCATTCTGAATTCTAAGTATCTAAATAATGTAATGTTATCTTTTATTTTATAAATATTTCATTAGTGGGCAGCACATCGGATGATACGGCTAATCTCTTGGATGCTATTCAAAATATTGCATTAGAAAATAAAGATGATGTGTTTGGGCCTTCATCTATTGGCGATGAATCTGAGCTTCCATCCAAAGTCTACACACTCGAAGATTTCAATTTCATCAAAGTGCTAGGCAAAGGTAGCTTTGGAAAGGTAAGACGAATATTATTTAACTTATGAACACATTATTCCCTCTACCAACAACCCGGCACTACACCATACACACCAGTATACAAACCCACATTCACCATACACACCTGAGGAAAACCCCATGTACTGTTCTATAAACACATATAAAAAATCCCACACTACACAATACACTTCTGAAAACAACCCCACACTGCATCATATACACCTGAAAACTCCCTCCCTGTACCATGTACATGGGAACAATCTCACACATGGAAACAGCTAAACCCACACTTACGCACCAAAAAACAACTATACATATACAAATGAAACCCCCAAACTGCTCTCTCCCACCACCGTACACAACTGGAAACAGCCTGACACAATACTATATGCAGCACCTTGAAAGAATTAAGCCCACACTACACCATACTCTCTATAAAGTAGACAAAGCAACGGCACAACACATGTGCAATGGATCTTTTTAATGACGATCTGTGCAGACTGGCACCGATAATCAGCAGACGGCCTCGCATGGTCTAACGCTCAAATGGCTGCTCGACTGTTGTACGATGCCGTCAGTGTCCAGCTTCAGTCATTTCTAATGTCCTAATGATTGATCTTTTATTGGTTGTAGGTGATGTTGGCTGAACTGAAGGGTACAGATGAAGTGTATGCTGTAAAAGTTCTCAAGAAGCACTCAATAATTCAAGATGATGATGTTGAGTGCACTATGACTGAGAAACGTGTCCTGGTCCTTGCCAACAAACATCCGTTTCTAACATCACTTCATTCATGCTTTCATACAAAGGTATTTCACAATTGTCATTCTTAATGTTTATGGTAGTGGTTGTAGAGTTTTATAGCATATAAAAATATAATATATATAATATTTTAACCATTGGCCTGCCTACTACCACTCAGTTGCTCTGCTAGACAAGATATAGGGTTGCTGATATATTATATAGATATATATATATAGATATATTGCAGCTAAAAATTTAGAGTGCAATAAACTGGCCAATGAGGTTGCATTTACTGCCTGATAGTGCTGCAGTGGTTGACCAATGAAGCAGCAGTCAATGGCTGATGAGGCTGCATTAGGGAGATTTTGCAACCTAATGAAAACGATAACGAATACGTCATCATTATCGTCATTCGTTCTTATCAATATACTGTACAAGCTGAAGATGAATTATGATCCTTGATTATGCAAAATGCATGATTGCTTACGTTGTGACAGATACGCTACTGTAGAAGAAGAAGTGTTTTTTGATTATGTAACCGTTTTCGTTATCGTTTTCATAAGCTTGCGAAAACTGCCTATTGACTGACCAATGACATTATAGTAACTGGCAGCATATTCACTGACATTTGACCTTTTTGCTAAGCCCTGCCACTTGAATATTGTTGCTAAGGGCCCACCAAACAACTGCGTAGAAACATACTCAAACATGCGTGTTTGTGCAAAAACATGAGTGTTGAACATGCTCGTATTCCTGGCATTGTTCTGATTGGTCAGTTGTTAAATTTGATTGACATTCCAGAAAGGTCCAATTGTGATCTAGCTATTGTAAAAATTTCCACTGACAACCAATATTCCTCTTCTCAGGATCGTCTGTTTTTTGTGATGGAGTATGTGAATGGAGGCGATCTGATGTTTCAAATTCAGCGGGCACGTAAATTTGATGAGCCAAGGGCCAAGTTTTATGCAGCTGAAGTGACATTAGCGTTACAGTTTTTACACAAGTATGGTGTGATTTACAGGTAACGACGTGCCTTCATTAAACTACAGGAAATATTTCTTCCTGAAAATTATGTTAGTGAACTTAAAGACCTCGAATGAATAATATAAGTATGGCTTTCTGTTGTGTTGAAAAAATACTTCATAGTCTCTGATTTAATTCCTGCAAAAACTCTCTTAATTGTATTGCTTGGTAGCGTACAGCAGAACCCCTCTTTTGGGACACCGTTATTAACTTAGTGGATGGCTCTATTAAGGAGGACAATTCTTTGGCCAATAATCAAGGGAAAATATGTCTTAATTACGAAGGCCAATTCCTATTCATGGCACACCCATATTAAGGGGACTCTCTTTTGGGTCCTGAAAATTTCTCATTAATAGGTTTCTACTGTGTACTGTGTACTGGCTAACAAAAAAAATTTACCTCCACGATGATTGACATCTGGTTTTGGAACCTGATTACTGATTCAGATGTAATAGTACCATATTATATTTAATCAATCATGCATTCTTTATTATTTGACTCCAGGGATCTTAAACTGGACAACATTTTGTTAGACATGGAGGGACATTGTAAACTGGCTGACTTTGGTATGTGTAAAGAGGGTATTATTAATGGCAAGCTGACGTCAACCTTCTGTGGAACACCAGACTACATTGCACCCGAAGTAAGTTGTCTACTAAATTAATGATTATTGATGATGGGTAGCGAAAATCATGTTTGATAGATAAATGATGTGTTTATCAGGACAGTTAGAACAATCATAGATGGAGCAGGTGGTGTGTTGGTCAGAATGCGGCCTGCATGCGGCCCAACAGTGTTTTTTTTTTGCGGCCCACGAAAATGAATTAAAAAACCCTATATGTGCGGCATGCCAAACATTTTTGACTAAAAAATACCATCTGTAAAAAGTAATGTTGAAACTGAGAATAAAGTGGTATAAAAGCAGGGCATGAAGGTTTTTTTGGGAGCACACTGTAAACATCAAAGTTTGGGTGCGGCCCACGTTGTTAAATCAAAAATTCACTTTGGCTCTCCATTGATTTTTATGCCCACCCTTGTGTAGATTCATTTTCAAAGGTTTTATTTTTTCTTTTAGATTTTACAAGAAGCTGACTATGGTCCATCCGTTGATTGGTGGGCACTTGGTGTCTTGATGTATGAAATGATGGCTGGTCAACCTCCATTTGAGGCAGACACTGAGGATGATTTATTTGATTGTATCATGAATGATGATGTACTCTACCCGGTGTGGCTCAGCAGGGAAGCGACAACAATCCTTAAAGCTGTAAGTCTATTGATGATTGAATGATGAAAATATCATATGTCGATGCCTAATATTTATTTTCTTTTGTTTTTCTCTTTTATTACATTTTATATTGTACATAACTCCGTTGTTTGTGCATTATGCACTCTGATCTTCACATTTGTGCATTATGTGCTCTGATCTTCATGAAATGGTGTTATATAAAGTGCTGTAATATATGTATGATGCCCCAAAAAGTCAAGTGTAAAATTAAGAATAATAATACTATAGAAATTTATGCCATACCTTTCCTAGCGATACAAGGCACTGCAGATATTATTACCTCTTATTAGATCCATATATTGGCAAACCAGCGCAAATTACAAGCTTCTCCACTCTCTCGGCGAGCATTCCTAGTTGTGTTACAAACAATATAGTGTTTACAGATTAATGCATTCAGTAGCAAATTGTCCTACCCTGTCCCATTTATATTCCTGGGCACAGAGAGCAACATGCACAGGTAAAGCATGTTGCCCAAAGACACAAGCGAAATGCACAGTGAGAGGATTGAACCACTGACATTAGTATTGGTAGCCTGGACTGTAACAGCAGCGTCAATTGCTCTCATCTTTACAGACATTTAAGATAAATTAGTATTTGTTTTCATTTCAGTTTATGACCAAAAGTCCTGCAAAACGTCTTGGGTGCATAAGCAGTCAGGGCAGAGAAGGTGCAATACGGCAACATCCGTTCTTCAGGGATATTGACTGGGAGGCACTGGAGCAGCTCAAAGTTAAACCACCCTTCAAACCAAAAATTGTAAGTGATTTTGAATCAGCAGTCTTTGTATTTAGTCCATACATTTTAAAACAACAGTTGGCACATATAGAGTACTACAGTGTTGCGTCACAATACCACGTGATACTACTACTTCGTTTCTATCGGCAACACAAAATGCGGTCAACTGATGCCATTTTCTCCACTGACAAACTATTGATCCGAATTTCTAATGTAATTATTAAGAAGTTCTATCTTAATTTTTTTTTTGTAAATATTAATTTACAAAGCCTATTCTAAACCCTTAAGATTACGAAGCCATTCAGGCGTAATGAACGGTAACCAACGTCCAAAAGGCGCCACCTGGTGTTGTGACGACACGACTGTGGTACTCTATAGATATATAGCGCTATTTTCCACAAGTTACGGGAGCCTCCTGGAAATAGGAACGGCCTCCTGTACTCCCGAAACTGGACAAGAGTCTCCCGGAAATAACCCATCTCCCGCAAATTCATTAAATCTGCATTTTTTTTACTACTGTATCACCCCTTCATTATGATATGTCTCATGTAAGTTAGTGTTGATTTGGTATCACCATGAGATGCAGCTTAGCTCAGTCAGCTAAACTGTGTGTGGGTGCTGATACGTTGAGATCTCTAGGTCCCCGGCAGTTCTATTCCCATCGCTGCTCTCCTTGTGTTTCAGCTGGAGTGCTGAAATGCAAGTCACGATTAGCGCACCGTCTTTCGGATGAGACGTTTAAGCCGTTGGTCCCATGTGCACTATTCAGAAAAGAGTAGGGAATTGTCTGCTGGTGTACTGCCCAATCACCACCAGAAGGATATCACTGGAGGGATCCATCCACCATAAGCAGCAAAACAATATTAGATGTGCTTAAGAAAGCTTTTTTAAACAGATCCGGAAATGCCTTTTTCCAACTAGGGACCCCTGTATGTTGCCTGCCAAGTAACTCACTCAGAATGTTTACATTTTATATATTGATATTTGCTATGTATGTAGAGATGTTCTAAAGGTCAGTCTTGGCCCTACTTGATAAAAAACAAAGTCTGATCCTTGTTTTTATCGGTTCACAGAAAACTATGCGAGATGTTAACAATTTCGATGCTGACTTCACCAAAGAAGAACCAAAGCTGACGAAGATTGATCAGAAGGTTGTAGAACACATAAACCAGGCAGACTTTAAGGGCTTCACCTATACCAGAGACGACATCCCACTTAAGGACGCAACCAAGCCACGAGTCACAGAAGAAACTAGCATAGAATAATCATGTTCCACCTTCATTTGCTATTCACAGTGTTCCTTGTCAAATGACAAAAAGCTTTCCCCTCTTCTTGTCTAGGAGTAATGTTGTAGTGATGTAAATTATGTGGGCCTAAGTGCCTAAAGATCATGTACATGTGACGAGAACCTTCTCCGTACGAGAAGGCCGTAAGTACAAGGGAAGCAAATCTTCCTTTGTAGTATGTTCCTTCTTTTCATGTTCTTATTATTTATTCCTTGTCATTTAACTACTACTGGAAGTAATAATTATCGCCTGGCCTAAGTTTACTTGATGAACTTCATGAATAATGGGTATGCATAGGCTTGCATACCAGGCTGGGCTATGACCGACAATTTGTAAAAATATGCGTGTCCTAGTTTACTATTGCATTAGTAACTACATTAATAGAAAAGGATATTAAAATGACTGTACAGTATTTTTAAAGATAATCTTATCGACATATTATTATGGCATAGATAATACACAGATGTCCTGTATAATAAGTGCAGTCTGCATACCATTGCCATCTGGTTGTAGGTTTTATGTATCGGTTTTATGCATACAATTAATTTTAGAAAGCAGAATTTCCCCAAATTGAATGCTAAACCTTTCAAAAATTGAATGTTTGACTTGTGAATTTGAAATATTGACCTAAAATAATGTTATTTTTTTAGAGATGACAATGATATCGTTTATCTATTCCTAACCATGTGTGGTTTGGTTACCCTTTTCACTTATTCAAAGTATCTTTTTTACTTGTAATATATGATAGAGTTAAATATAAAATAATGTTCAATCTATGGAGTCATTCATATACTGTTTTATATTGAATCGCAAATTAAGTTAAGCCGCATATTGTATTATGCCTACTATGTGCTATTTACACATTTACTAGGTTTAATTTTTTTGAATATTAATTGCATACATTTAATTAAAAAATGTAATATTTAAGTGTAATATAATTGTATTTAGATGACATGGACATCAGGGTGGCGACAGTCAGCCTTCATTAACTGGACAGTGCTTTAGTAATATCATACATTATAATACTTTTAAGCTCATTTTTAGTAACAGTGTGATATGGCATATGATACTTTTTGTGTCATTCAAAATTATTTTTTGGATTTTCTCTCTTAAAGGCTTTTCTTTTCGTTGCATGGATATTGTCTTTTTTGCATGTTTCGTATTTTTCAACACCAAATTTCATACAGGCATAAACCATCAGATTTTTGTCTGTCAGACTTGCGTTTCAGACATATCTTGTCAAGTAAAGAATGTCTGTTTGAAGTCAGACAATACTACACTTCATCAGAACATCATTCATCTTCATGAGAATGTGTGCTTGTGTTGGAATCTTGCCTAATAAGTTTAAATAGATTACGGGACAAGGCTAATTACGGGTTAAATTAAAAGAAAGAAATAAACAAACCTCTACACAGGACTACTGTACAACAAAGGAGGGGTAATGATGCTGGGTGGAGAGAGTTACTACCCCTAAAACTGAAATGGGCTTTATGCTTTATGGAAGAGAGCTTCAATAAGCTATTACCATCTCCACCCTCCTTGTGGTGTCTGCCCACCCTTGGCAGTGTCCCCTTCCCACAAGGTTGTCTCCACCTGCCCATATCTCTAAAGGTGTCTCAACAAATACAGTACCATAAGGGTGTTTGTCACCCATTCTCAAAGACTCAGTAGTGAAGTGTTTCGTCAAATAAATGTTCGATCACTAGAAACCTAATCACACAATTTTCAATTTGGTTTGGGGGTGGGGGGAGGGGTGGGGTTTGGAATTGAAGAAACCATCATTTCAAAATAATGTACATAGAATTGCTCTGCAGGATTCTGTAAGTAGCTATAATTTTTTACTGTTCTCCCCTCTCTTTTTAAAACTCTTTGTTTTAATGGCAGAATACTTAGGTATAGCTCATCAATATAATATCATGTATGCAAGATTGTTTTTAACAATGTGTCTGTAATTTCAGCAAAGGAATCATTGTCTTGGCATTTTATTCTATTTTGCGTTATATTTATTCAATATTTATTCATCATGTATTCAATAAATTTATTTAATCACTGTAAATGGTTTTTAGATTGAGGTACAGTAGTAACACATGGCATTATTGCCAGTGAGCACATTGTGTTGGTAATTGGTATGAAGTTAAGCATCAAGTCAATCTTCTCTCTCCTCACGTTGCACTTGCATTTTCTACCGGAGTTCCTATCATATTGTTCAGGTTTGTATATGCCATGAAGTCGTTATCGCACGTTTATTAGGAAGTTTTCAATTAGGCAACGATAAGATGATGGGTCATTCTTCTCAACACAACATTCATTCATCTAAAGCCCATCCGTAATTAGCGGAGGTGTGGCTTGGTGGTTAAGATGCTTGCCTATCAATCCCAGCTTTCTTGGTTCAAATCCTGTTGCACTGGAATTTGTTGTCTCAACCAAAAAAAAAAAAAAAAAAAAATGAAAAGATACAAATCTCCACTATGTAAGCATCATAAGGCTTACTTTATAGGGCATTACATTTTATTTATTAAAGAGGTCCATAATTATCAGGTCACCCACGATAAGCTGATATTCAGGGAATGAAAACTCTTCACATGGATCATTATGTCGTTGGCCTCACTGTCATCTCAAATCGAAAGCTTCCTAAATATGAGTGATATTGAGGGAGCGGTATTGTTAAGTATATGCGTCCAAAGAGTTTTTTTTTTATACAAATCCAATGATATCAGCTTCAGTCATATTTGAAACCAGCTATAAAATGGATACTTGCCCATGTAAATACAATGTATTTACTTACATGTGACTTGCACTGTAAAATAACAGCCAGTAGTGTTATCTTTGCAGGTAAAATGTTCACTCTGACATCGGGCTGAAGATAGTTTCAGTAGAACATAGTTTCCGCTAGACTAAGTTTGTTATATTTTACTGATTGTATATTAGCATATATTAGAGTAGGCCTAATCAAATGAACTTGGTTGCTATTCAATTTTAATCAAGTATTTTGAAAATTTTGGTATAATTTTCACAGGATTCATGTTTAGAATTAAGTATGTGGACTTGCCGGGAGACTTGCCCGACCGAAACGGACTAGACTAAGACTTAACGAAGAAACATGCATGTTGGGCTGTGACGGACTTTTAACTTATATAAGCAGAGTAACGTATCTGCATTGCCAATGTGCTTAATTTTTAAGACTGTAAAGCAAGTGATATTTCTGTATTGACGATATTTCTGTATTGACTTCATATCGACGAATATTTGTAAACTTGATGACAGCTAGCAAGTAGTATTTCCTACGTTTAATTGTGAATCAAGCAGTGGAAATGGTAGGTAATTACTTGGAGTTTTAGTGAACTGTAGGCCTGAGGAATTTGTAAATTCTGTATCATATCTATCAACTACAGAGATGTGTTTGTGAGATGTATTCAGGTTTTTTTTCTCACTTGTTGTTTTGCATGATGTACATTGTGGAAAATTTTTGTGTGAATTCAGTCAGTAGCGATCTTTGTAATTCTA
This sequence comes from Anneissia japonica, assembly GCF_011630105.1. Lineage (NCBI taxonomy): Eukaryota > Metazoa > Echinodermata > Crinoidea > Comatulida > Comatulidae > Anneissia > Anneissia japonica. Next base: position 578,173 of record NW_022712275.1, read on the forward strand.
TGTTATAAAACATTCTATATAAGATATATACTCTATAGTATACATATGTAGTGCAAAATATCAGCTGTATAAAATGTAGAATATGTTTTGGCCTTTTTTGGGTTGTTTTTTTTTGGTTTTGGTTACATGTTGCAATATGAGCGTAGCTACGCAGTGGTCTACAGTATGACACTTGTGTACTATTGTACTGTTTCAAGATGTAAATTAAATAGTGTTGGCATTTCAACCAGGAAAATTTGGTCTTAAATTAATTACTGGCATTTTAAGTGAAGACAAAGCATTTTTATGTAGCAGCATATTTTTCTCCACCAATTTGTATTAAAATTTTGTTTTTAAATAGTATACAGTAGCTTTTTTCGGTTATATATTTATAATGTATTTATGCATATTGTTGTGTATTCATGACTACATTATAATATTTTTGAATATTGTGATATTTATGAATATTATAATGAATTCATGAGTCTTATGTTTAATGAATCTTATGTACATTATAATGTTTTTGAATATTGTGATATATTTAGGAATATTATAATGAATTGATGAGTCTCATGTTTAAATGAATCTTATGTTCAATAAATATTATGTTTAATGAGTATAATATTTTATTCATGAATATTATAATATTTACCAATATTATAATGTTTTCATGAATAATAATTTATTCATAAATATTATAATTTTTCTTCATTTTCAATATTATGTTACTGTTTTGTTGCCAATTCCCTTTATTTTACTCATGCTGAAATATTGTTGCCTTTTCTTATTAACACGTTGCCTGCCACTAGCGTGGTGTAGAATTCTTGCCCATGTACAAGACATGTCTTTGCTCATAGTTGTGCTCAAATTTTACCCACCAACTATATCCTCATGGGTCTTTTATAATTTATTTCAGGAAATTTATATCCTACAAGAAAACTCGGTAAAACAGGTTTTTAAAAAAATATAGTAATTTAATAATAATTTGTATAATTCCTAAATTAGCCACTACACAAAGGGGCACAATTATATCATTTATTTTCTGGTTATAACAATCACTGAAGTGAGATTATTTTGCAGATTTTGTCGTCACAATTTGAATGTACAGGTATTTTATTAATTTTTATTTTTTACATACAAGATTTTATAATTTTGGGTTTTTCCCCAACTTCCAGCTAAGTGTTTGTGGTACTAAATGCCAGCATATTTCAAATTTTAAAAAAATTTATTTTCTACAAGATTATTGGTAGGGCGCCCTCTGGATCTCTGAGTAACACAAGTCTACTTGTGCATGGCAGGCAGCGTGTTAGTATCTTAGATGTCTGTTTTACCCAGAAACCCCTAGTATCATCTGGCTTCTACATTGCTATTACAGTATATTGGCTGATATGAATTTGCTGATGTTTCATTGCACAGACTGTTTCCCAAAATTTCTTACAATATAGACAATTATTTAACACAAAATGGACACAAGAATTGAGTAATTGTTAATACTACTGATTAACAGGTACTTGGGTGCTTTTATATTACTCTTTATTGCAGTGTTCTCTCTCTTATTCAACATTAACCCCCTTTAAGCCGGTTTTACACTAAGCGAATTCATTCGCCCAAATCGAAAGTGGCTGTTCTATCGGAGTTTTTCGCTTCAGCGAAATCAGTAGTATGAATTGTTTCTACTTTTGTGAAGTGAAAAAAATGCGCAATGAATCGGAGCTCAGGAAGCGAACCGACGCTTTTGATTTGCGCGAATATATTTGCCTAGTGTAAAACTGGCTTTATGGTATTTTGTAAGCTGCCGTAGATGCTTTCCTCAATGTGCTAGGATGCTTGGAATCATTTTACATAATAATGTATTGTATAATGATATCTAGCGTGCAATGTCCACACTAAGAAGGTTTTTGTGATTTTACATGTATGGGTGTGATATGCCATATATGGAAACACTGCACAATGACTTTCCCATAAATGGGCATTGTGGTGTCCTATCACACCCATATATGGGCAAATTGCACACAAAACTAGTGTGGGCAAAGCTTTCGTGGCTCTCTCACCAGCTGACTGTACAGATGATACTCTATTCAAATCACTGAGAAATCTGGCTGTGTGTTGTATCATGATCTGTAAAGAAGATTGTAGGATGAAGGATGAAATGAGGGCTCAAATTTAATCAGCTGGTGAGAAAGTTACTTTCAGACAGTGAAGAAGCCAGATTTAGTAACAGGTGTGTAATGTGCAATGAAGCTAGATTTTAAGAAAATGTTTTGACCACATTTTTCAGTATAAGAGTGCTAATGAATTTTAAAAAGAAAAAAGAAAAAAAGATTGGCTTTCTTAAGTGCAAGACAGTGAGCTGAATAAGCAAATCATCATCTTTTGAAAACCATTACTGATCTTCATTTTGGTGTTTCAATATTTCACCTTTGACCTATTTACACACTTGTAAGAATAAATGGAGCATTTTGTTTCTTCTGACCAAATCTTGATGCCTGTCTTTAGTTTCAATTATTTTGTGTATAGTTTCTACCAGAACGAACCTGCAGAAGGAACTTACCTTACTTGTATCCTATACCCTGGAAGCTAATGCTTTGTTAGTGTTTTTTGGCTGCTGCTGGGGCCTGTATTTTATTTGTTTACCAATGTATTGGTAGCCTACAATTCTAGACTTTTTTTCAATTGGCAACTTAGTTTGAATCTTTGTTGCTTCCATGTTGTAAGCCACAAATTATTTTCATTTCTACAAACACATTATATATGACTGGTTGAGACTCCTTCTGGTTCTTAAACCTCAGTTGTATTTTGGCTGACCGAAGTTGGCAAGATTGACAGCAGTTGTTTGGCTTAGCTTTCTTCATTATGAACAATGAAACATTTATTGAAATGAAATATTTATTATTTTGTTCCATATAATTTCAGCAAATTCAAGTTGACATAATTTTCCTTGATATATTAACAGCAGCATAGCTAGACGAGAACTGGCCCTGGTGTAACGCTTATTTGCCAGACCCTTTGAGTTGAAGCATCAACCGAGGGCAGTAGGCCCGAGTGCTGGAAACCCTCAAAAGCTCCGATGTATTTACAATTTGAGGATAATAACTTTCGTATCTATTTCAAGAGGGGTCAATGTGGTCTTATAAGCTAGTTCTAAATTAATCAAGAAAATTGGTGGCACGTGAAATTAAACAATTGAAATAAACACAGTATTCAATACTTGCTCCTCTACAACCTAGTCATTTTCTGTTCAAAAATATTAAGTTGGAAACTATTTTTTAGCCTATTTATGAATGGGCTCCTGTACTGCCCATCCCTATGCCACTAAATACAAATTGTACAACCTGCTGAAACCTTTTGAAAGAAAAACAAAATAAACACATTTTATAAATTGTTTTGGTTTTAATTAAAGATTTAATCAAGTTTTATATAATTTTCTTTTTCTGTTTAACCAATTCAAGTTGTCTTATGTAATTTTCCTTGATATTAAATAAAAATTGTACAACCTGATCTTCAAAAACTTTTAAAATACCATAAAACTAAAATTTACCAAACTGGGGAGGGGGAAAGGTGTGAAACCACCCTTTCTTACCACCTTTTACCCCAGTATTCCAAAATCTGTACCTCATTAACCATTCCCAAGTTTCTCAACAACATCAAAAATTGTTTTTCCTGTGGATCCTACCTTGCTTGTAATTTGTAAGCAAACCCAGTACATCATACTTCTAAATGCTGGAAAGAACTTTCTTTTGGGACTTTGTGCCATTAACATTACCAATCCAGGTAATACAGTATTTATCAAATACATTTTTTATATTTAACAATGAACATAACCTTAAGATAGTATTCTTCTGAAGATGATTGAAGCCACTCAATTGAAATGTTACAACGTTCTCAACGAACAACAGTTTTTCAAGCATCAAATATATTATTACTTTGCCATGCAAACTTCCAAATTTTGTTTTTTATTTCTCATCACATAGCTTTAAATTTAAGATAGAATGACAACTAAGATGTTTTATGAACATTCATAGAGACAAAGGTATAAATAATTCAGTTTACATTCATTCAAAGATTTTATACTGTGAAACTATACAAAATATAAATTATTTTTTCATTTCTTAATTAGTGAAGAAAATATTTTCAATTTAAAGCAAACATTCAAAGAATTGAAAACATTGAATTTTAATTTATTAGTACAAAAATGGTATGTCAAATCCTGAAAATTACACCCTCCAAGATGATGGTTTAATAACCCATTAGAACTGGGGTGTCTAGAAAACTAAGACATAAGATATCTTAGTTTTCTAGATCTAGAAAACTAAGATATCTTATATCTTAGTTTTCTAGATCTTAGTTTTCTAGACACCCATTAGGACTGTAATTTATGTGATAAATATTTAGAGTCAATTCAGACCCTCACTCCATAAAAGTTGGACATGTACAGATTACATTTTATAGTAAAGGATAGCTACTCCATCCAGAACACACACTAGTCTTAGGGTATTCCACGTGTTTACAGGAGGAGACTCACTAACAAATTATAGTTGTACAGTAGTTGTATTATTATTATTCTCTTTACAAATCAATAGAATATCATAGTTGCCGAATCACTACCATAAAAAGGGCCAAGTAACATTACAGTATCTTAAATGAAAATTCTACAAATCATATACTCCTTCCTTGCATTTTCCAATTTATTTATCTACTCTCATCATCACCACCATCATCATCATCATTGTCATCTTCTTCTAAATCATCTTCACCTGATGAACTATCTGTATAATAACTGACAACTGGATGATTAGTATTAATGAACAGGTCAGAATCATCATCGTCATCCTCTTCATCATCTGAACATTCTTTTTGCTGTTGCTGCCTTAGTAAATTTGCCTCTGTTTCCACTGCTTTCTTTGTGAACTCTTCCGGCCTATAAAAAAGTACAGCATTAATTGAACACAAGCATTCAGTGACACCTACTACATTCGTTCATTTCGTTTAATATTTCAAGAGGAAGTCCCACTCAGCAAGGCTTATTTTCAGGGGAGTCCTCATCACAACAAACAAGTTACAAAAGAGACACAAAGCAGAGCAAACAGCAATTTATAAAAAAAAATAAATTTAAAAAAAAAGGCCAATGAATTTTTATAGTTTTTTTAAATATAGTATAAAAATATATCATTAAACTTTAATTGTTTTGATTAATCAATATAGTTGTGCGAAAGCTTAATGTTCCTTGTGTATTAAATCAATTGTATGGTGGCCATTTTATATTCCTTATTTACCTGACCCCAGGGATTTGTTTTTCCTTTATTCATTTTATTGCATCTCATCATAAAACACCACAATACAGAAATTTTCAAAACAGAAAAACAGATGCAAAGGATGCCAGGATCCAAACTTAGAGAAATGCCCTGACCACAGCACATTCACCTGAAGAAGACCACTGTGTGGTCGAAAGCTTGTGGTTTAATAAATTTGTTAGTCTGAAAATTCTTTTTGCTGTCCTTCATTTACTGATTTTTTTTGTAAGCAATGCAAATATTTTTTGGGGTATAAAAATATTCATGCAATTTAATGCTGATACAGATTAACATATTCAAAGCCATGTCATACCATGTACCATAATCCTGGGTGGAGGCAGAAAAATGTAGGTAAAGTCAAGAACACCAGCAAAATTCACAGCTAATGTTTAAACCTCCATCCTCAAGGCCAAGAGACCACAATGCAATTGCTTTGAAAAAGCGTTTTTCTCTCTGTATTGCAAAATTGTGTTATTAGCTTTTTTATCGAACCATGGTCACACATATGGATATGCAAACTTATACTGAGCGACCCCCCCACCCCACCCCTGGGATTTTACCTGCTGCCGTAACTCACCATTTTCCTTCTTTCTGTATATATTTCACCTGTTGTGGGTAGAGGATCCTTACAATTTCTGCTTTCACTTTATCACCCTCTGCTATAGGCTCGACTATCACATAATCACCTGATTAAAGATAAAATCATGACATTTCAACTTGCCACCAAAAACCCCTTTTTTTCTCAAAGCAATTAAATTAATCAATTTAATTTTAAAAGTTTTAGCTCAATAGAGTTTAAAAATGTAATCAAAGAATTGACATTTTTTATGCCAAAATGAGCTGCAATATTACAATTTTGAAAAGCGAAAGAAATAATTTAACCCACCTCTTTTTATCCATACATTCTTTCGGAATTTTTTTGGCATGCTAACCAGAAACTTGTCCTGCTTGGCGGTAACTACTTCGTGTAGGTTGTTTCCTCTGCCAGCACATATCTAATATTGCAAAAACAGAAAAAAAAATAGATAATTTTTTTAACAGCTGGGCAAGTATGGCATTTGAGAAATGTCCTCCTTCCTCCCCTCCAATGAGGAAATGGGAAATTGCATATACAGTACAACAAGCTGTGCTTACTGTAGCATGTTGCCAGAATTTAATTTTAAAAAATACATTACTTTACATAAACTTCAAGTTTAAAGTAATAACAACAGTACATACATTTCAAATCTTTTCCTAATGAATTCAAAACGACTTTATCAGAGCACTTGTGCGAATACGTTAAAATTCCTCACTAGTCTATTTTCGAAAGTATAATACATACTCCAAGTATTGAAATACACGCCATCGTGTTGGGATTCAGAAAATAGTCTATTTTCTTATTTGGAAATGGTAATATGAATGTGGGAAAAATTTAAATACAGTAAACCACAGGAATAGAAGAGGTTAAACATAAACTTTTCAATTAATTATTAACTGTATGAAAACTGCTTACCATATAATTACTAAATTATTTCCTCATCATAAATTTTGAGGACATAATATTAACATTTTGACACATTTCTAAAATATAACATACCGTAATTAAACCATGCAACAATTGAAATAAAACAATATTTACTTAAAATTGAAAAAAACATGGCAGTCAATCAATTTAAAATAGATGAAATGATGTGTTTAATCAACCCTGGCCTTAACTTCCACACACCTTCACAATCTGTTGATTTTCTTCTGGCAACACAAAGTCATCTAAAACTTCCCTGGTGACATGCTTCCGTTTAGTTGTTTTTGACATAATACTCTTCTTTCTTGTAAAGTTTTTGTACTAACTTCTATTTCCACTGATATAGGCCTAGGGGGCCTAGTCCTATCGTCTTATAATCTCACAAAATAAGAGTTCTGGGCCTCTTTGGGTGGATATTAACTTTGACAATGATAATCAAAATCACAATATTAATAATAGTACTCTCAATGTATTGCACAGTTTAAATAAGCCCAATCCTTCCAGGGCGGTAGATTTACACACAAGAATTTGCCTAGGCCTATCTAACCTAATCTCACGTGCCCCACGGACGATCCGAACGTCACTATCTCTCGTTGTCAGTTTCCCTTTTCGGTTATCGTGGGCTAGGCTAGCCGAAAGTTCTACATACAAGTAGGCCCAGGTACGATTCTTACAACGCCATAATTGAAACCAGTCAGTAAGTTATTTCGTTGATGAAGTAGTATTTAAATTGATTACAACTTGAGAGCAGAAATAACAGAAAGCTTTGAAAGTAGATGGACACATGTTTGTTGTTGAGTAACAAGTTAAAAATCGAATTGTATTGCACAAGGTGGAGTAACACAACGTAAAAGATAACAAATAGAACCAGTTGACAGAAGTTGCTGACGCGTCAACAGATCGACTTTAATCCTCGCGACTCGCGCTCTAAACCGGGGAATCACTAGTTGGGGCATACAACATTCATAGCACTAAACATAAATGTAAAAATGCAAATGTTTTCTGGCTGACTGGAAGAATATCACTCTGTTATGCTTATAAATTAATTATAATTGTTTTACTACATTTTTTGACAATTTTGAATATTTCATTATAAAAAATAATTATATTGTAAGCATTTTGTGTCTTTTTTTGTGAAGGGCCACCGGCACTCGACGGTGATTTTAGTTTACTTTTGGGGTGTCCTGTCTCATATTTGTATAATTATTATTATTATTATTATTATTATTATTATTATTATTATTATTATTATTATTATTATTATTATTATTTCATTGTTATTAATCATTATTATTTTTATTATTATAATATTGTTATTATTATTTCATTGTTATTAATTATTATTACAGTATTATTATTGTGGGAAACAATTAAGACCACTTTTGCAGTTCTCCATCAGTGCTGTATCTAGTCTTGAAATGGGGGTGCTGATGGGGTGTGCGCGAAGGTAAAGTGGGGGGGGCTCAATGATCAGTTGAGGGGCTAAGGTGATTTTATGTGATTTTTAATTACTTGCAAGTGATTTTTTTTGGGTGGGGCGGCGACTGGGGCGCGAGTAATTTTTGAAGGGGCGTGTGCCCCCCCCATGCACCCCTAGATACGCCACTGTTCTATACTAAATGTAAATAAGTCACTCAACAATGATGCGATACATTATACATTAATTAAAGAAATCAATTTGTAATGAAAGACAAATATATTCTAGTAAACTTGTTTAAAACTTCAGACCACCTAGCTATTTATGTAAAATTAATAAGGTTCAAAAGACGAAATTGATTAACCAAAATACAGAATAGCCATGTATTGGTATTTGTAGTATGAATAAAAGAGCTGCAAAAAAGAAGAAGAAAAGCTTGAAACAAATAAAAAAGTAAAAAAATATATAAAAAGAATACCATGGAAGCAATAATCTGAAAATACATAATATTAGTACTGTACTACAATAGAGTCAACGCATTAATATTCACGTTAACGCGTCGCGTCGTACTTACGGTTTGATGAATGGTGTGATGTGGCACTACGCTACGCTACGCTTAAAAGCGGTCTGTTGTGTGGAGTTGACGATAACGGCAAATAAATACAGGAAAATAAGGTTAATTACAGCATGAGTTTTTATTTCATGATGATACGTTTTGTGTGTTGATTTTTAGGTCTATAAAACAACAAATATTAAAGGAATATTATGCCTAAATAGGCCTAGGGCCTAGGCCTACGTAGCCTAAATTCTAAGGGCTGGGCTAGGCCTAGGCTGGGGCTGAGCGGAGGCTTGCTTATGCCAACTAGGCTCAAGGCCTAGGCCCAAAAAAATACATTAGGCTAGGCCTATGTAGGCCTATGTGTAAACATAATCTAATAATATTTAATAAGTTAATATCAATATTGATAAGTAAATTTGAATGCCACATTCTACCTAAATTACTGAAAGAAAACTTGGTTAGATGATGTCCATACTGCATGTTCAGTCTACAGTTTGAAACAGGTTTGAAACAACGTTTGTGGCTCAAAATGAGCAAAAAAGCTCAAACTATACACAACATACAATAGGCCGAAATACACCGAGAGTAGTCATCCTCTTTCTAACTTCGGCAATAAATTAAAACGGCAATGACCAAAATGGCAATAACCAAAACGGCAGTAAACCAAAACGGCAATGATAAGTACCATTTCGTCTGTATTTTAAAGTTTGATTTATTTTTATTTTGTGTTCCCCAATCTTTTTATTAATTTTGCGGTTTATGGCCGCTTGGGTTTATTGCCGTTTTGAATTATTTCCGTTTTGTTCCATTGCTGTTCTGGTAAAAAGGTGTTGCCATTTTGGTTTATTGCCATTTTGACATGAAAGCAGACAAATACTGTATACATATTTTAGATGATTTTATACAATCGACACACTGCATACCGAAACTTTGTATTTTATAACATATTTCTATTAGTTTCTGCTTGAAAGGTGTGTGTTTTGTTCATACCCAGTTTACAAAAGTTTACCTCCTATTGTATTGCTGCAATGGCAAAAGAGGATTCAAAAAGGAGAAGAAAAATTGAAACTGCAAAAGAAAATCAGTAATTCAATTTCAAATAAATGAATGGCTCTTAAAGACATATTTGCTATATAATCCTGCTTATAAATTGAAATAAAATAAGTGGGATGGATAATTCCTGGGTTTTTTTTTTTACAATTTTACAAACTGGTAATGTTGATCATTTTGCTTTTTTTCAGATGCTGTTTCCTTAAAGATTAGCATCCAGATAGATTCAAACACACAGCAAATACGACGGAATGCCAATGTGATTCTTATTTACCGTAGCAACGATTCTTTGATGATGGTGATTATGTCGGTTTTAGAACTTGTTAGCCTGACGATTTTAACACAGATGAGCATTGGGGCGGGAGACTTCTTTAATGATGATGCTCTCTTCCGATTGAAGTGGGTAGACAAGGTACACCCACTTGTGAGTAGGATTTATGTTAATTTAAAATAATATATTTACTATCATCTCTTTCAAAATATAGTCACTATAATTGGGCTGCAGCACTAGTTGGTGATTCTTTACCTTCAAGGTTTCTTCCATAAATGGAGATTTCTGGTGGGAACATTTACTGACTCTTTACTTGATCAGGGCATGGAATACAAACTATGTTCTAAGCCAAATATACCTTCAGTTTTACAATGCATATACTGACTTCTCCCTCCTCCTCCTGTTATTTGTTGTTGAGGAAATTAAATTTTATTATTACTATTAAACTATTACAAATTTACAAATTCACATACAAAGGCAAAACATCAAAATTGGGAAGGGGTACAGCTTTTCTGATAAGCTATGGTTATATAGTTATAAGGAGCTCAAAATGAAAAAAAAACGCACAAAGAGAATAATGGAGGCGATGGATGTCACAAACCAATAACGGGTAAACACAAAGATGCCAAAAACAAGAAATAAAAATGATGTAATCATTTTGGGTTATGTTTCACTATCTAGGTTGAAGAATTTTCAGAAGAGAATTCAGTTGTCATGACAACAGCAGAGAATGAGCAGTATCGTTGCTTTTTGCCAGATTCTGGAAGTGAAGAGAAGAAAAAGACAGCTTATACAGGACCCTCTGCTAAAATTGTATTAAAACCTCTTTTCAAATCAAAGGCATGTGTGCTCAAGGTATGCACTGGATTTATATCCATTTTATTTTGTTTAATACTCTGCCAAAAAACGTTATGTATTCACCGTTGTCTGTCTGTTAGCAAGATTACACAGAATTTAATTTAGGAAGAAAAAGTCAAAGGAAGGTCATGAATATTTGATTTTTTTTTTAGCTTAAAAGAAAATAATGGTGTCACCCCCTCATAGTATTCAGGCACAGGCTGGAGGTATGTTGCAGCCCTCAAGAAAATAATGTTCTTGAATGCGATGGACGATTCCATTATTTTCTTGAGTGCTGTACCTGTAAAAAAAAGTGGAATCACCCATCATACATGGCATGCATACTGTTGGTATGCAAGCACAGGGCGAAGTTTTGCACTCGAATAAACTGGAGTGACTGCTCCAGTTTATATAGCGTCATTTCCATTGGTTACAAAATGTTTAATTTCCTGGTCATTAGACACAACTCTCGGCGTTCAATCCTTTAATTGGATGGCTAATGTTTTTTCCTCTGCACCAGAATAAAAAAAAAAAAAAAGATTGGCATCCTAATATGTGGCAAAGACAAGCCAAACCAGTCACTCATCACAAAAATCAATTTTTAGTAATAATTATAGAGTTAAACAGTAAAATGAGAGCTACAGTATAAAATGGTAAAAGAATCATTTAAATCGAATTTGAATTTATTCGGTGTAAACACCAAGGATAGCCCACGAAAGTCTAGAAGAATTATTTTCAGTGGGGTCCTTCTGGTGGTGATTGTGCAGTACACCCAGAGACAATCCCCTACTCTTTTACGAAGAGTGTACTGCGTTCTTTAACGCGCACATGGGCCATTAATGCACACAGGACCGCTATTGTAACTTGTATCTCAGCCCTCCAATTTCAGGAGCTTAAAAATACAGCTATTTAAAGAACAGTATTTGAGAAATCGGCCTTCAGAATTTACGATTTCAAAGATTTCTCAGGCAGAGACCATTACCAAATCGTTAAAAAATCTTGTCCTAATGTTAAAAAGGGAGAAAAAAACATAGCATGATGTATAGATATATAAAGCTATGAAATAGATTTTGAAAAATGTTGACATTCCAACAAATTTTGGCCATTATCCTCAAAACACGATTTGCAAGAAATGACTGGTTTATCTTGTTTTTCGCCACATACATTGTAATTTACACAAAATACATTATTTGTATTATTATTTCAGCTTGAACCATATTGGACGTATGAATTATGCCATGGAAAGTTTTTACGTCAATACCATGAAGAAAAATTGCCAGGAAATGTAAGAAATTGTATTATATAATGTTGTTATGACCTTACTTTTTACTTACTGTTTAAAAAAAAATTTTAATAATTCCCTGTAATACCTTCTGACCGAAAATAAACAACAGTCATGTTTATTTTGAATGTATTTTCAAAATGAATATTGATCTTTAGTTTGTATACAAAATGTTAAAATTATTTATGTTGTTAATTAAAATTTATATCTTTGGCTTAATTTCAATTGACAGTTATCCTTGCGTTTTTACTTTCAGAATGTGAAGTTACTTGAATACTATTTAGGTTATTATGAAGCTCCATCAGTAGTGCCAAGTCCCTCTGACCTGGTAAGAATTATCTTCACTATCACTGTTATTAAAATAAATAAATTGAGGTTACTGACCATTGACCATCAGAATGTACTTTAAAATGCAGCCAATGATCGTTAAAATTTACTTTTTGTTGATGTGGGAGTCATGCAGAATTTTAAAATACCAAAAACTCTGTTTTGGATTTATCCAGCAAATGGTGGGTTTTGCCAGAACAACATATTTCAATCTTTATTTGTTTGTCTTCAACAAATAGGAAAAAAATTGAATTAAAATGTATCACTTTTTTTAAAATTATTTTTCATTAATTTCAGATTCCAACAAAAAAAATCGATGGAAAAGATATACCCTATTATGAAGTATTGATGTCGAATGGTACACTTTGTGACATTAAAGACAAGAAAGCAAGGGTAACACGCCTTCGGTACATTTGTGACTTGCAAGGACGTAATGAGATGGTTAGCCTAGAGGAAGTCAGTACCTGCGAATATGAGGGCCTAGTACTCACACCAGCCCTCTGTTCTCATCCAAGCTATAAGTTAGTTGATTCACTTGTTTATTTTGTTGTTAATCTATTCATTTTCATTGTTCTTAAGCTTTTTTTCCCATTTTTTTCTTTGTTGTTAATTTTAAGACAAAATTCAGTTATTGTACTGCTATGTTTTTAAAATGCTTTGATTGAATAATATACCATTATCATAATGGTGATGTTCAGTTTTTTGGCCCTTCACATTAATTTTCTTTGGTCAATAGATGTATAAAAACCATCTCATGTGGTGCTCAGGCTTTCTATTCTGCTGCATTCATCTAATGTAAAGAATTTAGATTCGCTTCAATCATTTAAAACACTGCTCAAAACTCACCTACCATACATATTTTTTGAAAAAGAAAATGGATATTAAACCCCCATTTTTTACAAAATATATTTTTTAGCTGTTCATGATACCTTTTCAGACACCAGAAGTAGTTACCGTAACTGCTCAAATAAACGCTGGATTTTTGGAGGCAGTGCTTATAAAAAAATATTGGCGTGGGGCTTTCCATGCCCATTCCCATGTTATGGTTCGGTAGGCCTACGTCACCGTAAATAAACATTTATAAAGAAATGCTTGTGTCTTTGTTGTGTTATTTATTCATTTTAACACTATTTAAAACCCTGTTTCTCAAAGTGTTTCATTACAGACAGGTTAATATACTCTTGCTTAAGCGTTGCTTATTTGAGAGCAGCATTTGTTCGAGAATTTAAGGAATTTAAGTTTGATGTTGCCTGTCATATGCAAGAAGAAAAAGACACCACTTCAATGTCTTAGAATACTCATTCGTACAACATATTTCTTTTACTTCGGGAGCCTGGCTTTAAGTATTTTTCTTGATTTTATAAAAATTGTATATTAACTGTTGATCTACCATTTACAATTTCATTCCAGAGTTAAAGATATGCCAGAAAGTAATATTAATTGCCAGCCGCTGACTGGTTCTCCTGTGTATCCATCTGGATATCAAAGATTAAATAGTGCAGACACACAAAACCAATATTCACCTGTTAAGGTAATGTGTTTATACAGTGTTTATTTAAGTTGAGAGAAGTAGTATACTGGTTGTTTATTTGTTTATGAAAGTCATCTTATTTTCTATTGTTGAATCCAATGAAATTCAAGCTTTTGGATGTAGCATTAATTTACTCCTGTGTAACATTTATCTTTTGTGATTTGGTTATTACTAGGTAATCATTTAAAATCCTGGGTGAAAAAGAAACCTTAACTAAAACATGTTTTTTTTTTTTTTTGTAGCCCAAGCCGGTAAGTCAACCTCGGTCTTCATCGCAGCCTACACCGAAGGTTTCACCTGTACCAATACACCCTGTAGACACCTCAGTTGTGGAGTCTTTCTTGAAAGGAGAATACTGCTTAAATGGGGTAAGACTTGTAATTCTGCACTATATCATTTCAGTGCTAAAAGCTGGTACAGTATTAACTCAGAACACTCAATACATGTTTAATTTAATTACTATCTCAATTTTTTCCACAGTATATGCTGCAATAGATATTTCCAGTGTGTCAATCAAACTTAACAATTGACCAATCAGAACAGGGGCAGGGATATATGCATGTATCACAAACACACGTTTTGTGGGACCTTAGCAACAATATCCAAGGGGTGTGGCTTAATAGAACAGTTCATTTCTAGGGTTGGCATTGCATTCTAATATTTTGGAAACTTGTTTGAGTTTGCATGTATTTCCAGAGGACAACAAATTTTAATTTTTATTAGACTTCACTGGGAGTTTTCAAGTCATTCACTTGGTTCATTTTGTCTATTTAGTGAACACTTACCTAGATTAACCTAATAATTGCCTATACACTCTCAAGTGAGAACACTTGTCTTGCGAAAACGATTGAGGATGTTTTATTGGCTGCTGGGGTACTCATTGCACCATGAGTTGAATGTTCCATTGTATTTTCAAGGGGTGTTCTAACTTGAGAGAGGATAAACAATTATTTATCCTGGTGAGTATAGAGTACAACAGTCGTGTCCTCACAACACCAGGTGGCACCCTTTGTCGTCAACTAGACATTGGTTGCCGTTCATTACGCCTGAATGACTTCATAATCTTAATGGTTTAGAATAGGCTTCCTGGAATAGACATTTTAAAACCTAATAATTTACCATCAAATGTACTAAAAACACAAAAGCTTGCATTATAATAATATTAGTTACAACATCTTAATAATTACGTTAGAAATTGGGATCAATGGTTTGTCAGTGGAGAAAGTGGCATCCAGTTGAACGCATTTTGTCGCTGATAGCAACGGAGTAGTATCATGTGTTATCGTGATGTAACATTGTAGTACTCTATGTCACTCATAGACTATCAGCATCATTACTGATTTGTGTAATCTTGTTTAAATAATTTAGACAATAGATTTACAATGTATTAATGTTATTTACTTTTACTTTTGTAATTTATAATTGCAGGGTGGAAGGGAGTGGTGGAAATACACATTTTGCTATGGAAAATATGTGCAACAATACCATGAGGTAAGGGGAGATATACAAAATATAAACTTTTAATTTTCATATTTTATATATCTTTGGTTATGCATTTGTTGAAAAATTGGGCAAACATTGTTTTTTGACAAGTAGTTTTTGAAACACATAATCGTAGAGCAACATGAACTAGAATTTGAAGAAAGTCAATTCAAATTCACATTATGGCCAAAGGATAAATTAATGAATTGATAATCAGTGTGTTAATAGGAGTGTTTGAGGCCTATTTTTTCCTAGACCTGCTTGTTGTAGTCTTTAATAACAAATTGATGTAGGCCTAGGCCACCTAGCAGCCTAGAGTACTGTCAAGTCGTAGATTAAATCATCACATGATCTTACATTTCTGTACTGACCAAAAAAAGGTGATTATTATTTTCAAAGCTTGATGACATTTTTATTTCTCTGACAAATGTCTAGTTAATGATAAACTCATGAAAAGTTTATCATTACAATCAAATTTATTTGCCATACTGAACACATTCTACTTCAATTTCAACTGTTTTGCGTTAACATCTGTTAACATTATCAATGTTTTCATGCATTAAAATCTAATCTTTGTATAATAATTTCCTCTAGTGTATATGTGTAAATATACTAATTGTGTATTATGCAAAAACTAATGAATGGATCATGAAATTCAGTGTAAGAGTAGAAACTGGTCTAGAAAGAGGTGATTACATTTAAAGGTGAAAGGACAAATGTCATAATCATGGAGAGTTGAAAATTCACATTAATTAATTTGAGGAGTGAGGTATGCACTATTTGTCTAAAAATGATACTCATTCTTTTTCAAATCCTTCAAAATACTCTTATTTGATTGTCTACATATTTTTTTCTTTTTTCTGTTTAGGAAAAAGGTGGAGTTCGATCAAGCACAATAAATTTAGGAACATGGAATGAAGATATACATATAAAATGGTATCATTCACCTGAAAGGTTAAGAACAACAAGTTTAACGTAAGTCAGTCAATCAATCAGTCGATTAATTAATCAATCAATCAATCAATCAGTCAGTCAATCAATCGTTCCATTTATTTGGCACCATTCCAACAGTTGGTCTACATTTCTTATAATTAATAAATAAATTTCTGTACCATAAAACTATAATGATAACAATGCAGTGAAAACAAGACATGTTTAATAAGTGCAGACCTGAAGAGATCTGATTTTGAAAGATGAAAAATGATATCGACAGGGTGTGATTTAAACCTGCAACATCAAGGTCAAGATCTTAACCGCAACTGCCGCACCGCTTTCATGTAAATTTAAAACGTTAAGTTATCTTTCAAAACATTTAATGCTGAAAATAATTCTTTTGTGTCCAGTGCTGTTTGCTTAAGAATTGCTTCATTTTCCTTCTAGAACTATCTCTCAATTTTATGGGAATGGTGATATATGTGATGTTACTGGCAAAGCAAGGCAAGTGCTAGTGAAGTTGAAGTGTAAAGAAACGTTAAGGCTACCTGCAGTCTCGCTCTCATTACACGAACCAAAAACCTGTGATTATATTTTATTAGTAAGTACTTTCAGCTCTGTCCACATTACCAAGTGTTATGATATCATATTGGTGTTATGATGTCATATTGGTGTTCATCATGCCCATAAACAAAAAAAACCCATATGTGGCAAAGAGAAGCTAAACTTGTCATTCCTCGCAAACAGCAAACAATTTTCTTAGTTTTTACTACATTGTTAAACAGTAAAATGAGAGCTATAAAATGGTAAAAGAATCGTTTAAATCCGACATTTCGTTATGAAGTTACAGGAGTTTAAACATACAGCTGTTTAAAGAACAATATTTGAGCAATCTGCCTTCAAAGTTTACGATTTCGAAAATTTCTCAGGCAGAAACCATCACCAAATCGTTAAAAATTGTTGTTTTATCATTGAAAATGGGGAAAATAACAGCATATCATGATGTATAGATATATAAAGGTTAATTTAGTGCAATAAAATTTGATTTCAAATATTTCGACATTCCAGCATGTTTTGTGCCATTAACAGATTTGCGACGAGTGACTGGTTTGGCTTGTCTTTGCCAAATATATTTGTCAATAAACTGGATATCACTTTCCTTAAATCAACCAGAGGTGAGGGGGGTATCAAACTCGGTGCTTGCCATATTACATGGCCCCCTACCAAGATTTGTCTCTTCCGCCAGATCTGCTCTGTTAACAGGAAATGGTTGTTGATCAGAAGTTGAGGTCTACTATCAAATTGTGTAATAAAACACCCAAGTTTAGGCATCTACATGTTAATTTTTTTAATGTACACCTTATCACCAAGCAGTTGTTCCTTAAAAACAGTGAATGATTAAAAATCGGAATTTGAATTATATTTTCTACATGCTAATTTAAACTGAATATTACAACTGTTTGCTGGTGGGAGTTAAGTCAGTTAATCCCAAAACAATGCCTGACATTTAATGCTAATACTGTACAGTATAATATAATATATTTTTTGAAATATAATAATGATGCTCTGCGATTCATGTTGTTCTAAATATATGTTTACTTTATATTATTATTTTCTTTCTTCTCTTTCAGATTGAGTCTTCCATATTTTGCTCTCTAATATCTACAGTCGATGCCCATGGATTGATTAATTTTTCCCCATGAAGTCTTCAACCTTACAGTATTTTAACATTGTATTAGATGATTTTTTTATGTGTCAACTATTTCTATTTTCTCAGTATGACTACCTTCCAATATTCCTCTAACCATTCATGTTTCTTCCAGTTTGAAAAGAAATTATGTTGAAATTTTAATTGAACTTGCATTACAAGTATGTATTCTGTGTGGGATGTAGTGGGAAAATATATAAAATTAAATGAACCTCATACATGGAAGATATTGCATTGTAGGGATTTTTTGTTGGTACATATTCAAGGCAATTCATTTTATCCCTACTGGTGACAGTACTATGGTATTAATTGACACTACATCCCAACACTGTCAATTACAGTAATACCATAGTACTGGTGACAGCACTGTGGTATTAATTGACAGTGTTGGGATGTAGTGAGGGAAATAAAAATAATTTGTGAATTTCCTACAGGGAAGATATTGTACTCCAACCCCAACAAGGGATTCTTTTTTGTAAATTTTAAAGGCAATTTCTTAACCCCTCTAACACTGGGCACAGTACTTTTTTTCATTTTAAATGTTTTTACTGTAATTTTAGTGGCATTTTCAGGCTCTTTGGTTTGCTCTTTTACCGTCTTCGTGACTGGTTCATTTTGTAAAAAAAAAAAAATTTGCCATGATGATAGCAAAAGCTATGTTGAGAGAAATTAGACTATGAATTAAGAAACTGGAGTGTCATGGACAATTAATGATTTTTAACAAAGTAACTAAAATAAAACTTGCCAAAGTCGACTTTGCCATTCTTGATAAATTTCTGTCGATTTTATTTTACATGCCAAATTGTTGTGTTTTCCATTAATTGGCGATCTGTTAGTCTGATTTTATCCAAGTCCAACAATATTTTAATGCCATTTTGGAAATCGACTTAGGCAAGTTCAACTGTATTTTAGCACTTTAAGTTATAAATGTTATAATTATTATGTTTATGAAGGTTAAGATTGAAGTGCACACTGTTTATCATAACATTCATGTGTATTCTTCTGGCTAAATGTCACTGCCTGTTTTTTAAATATTTAAACATTAAAGCAATAATTTTCCTTCATGTATTTTTAAGAAAATGTTTTTTTGATAGTAAATATTGACATTGTCCTTACCACCATTATTTTATTATAATAATTTTCTATTTATCTTAAATAGCTACATAAATATTTAGTTTGGTGTTCTAATCAAAGCTCACTGACATTCCACAACTGCATTTTATTTACAACACACTGTTGGATACTTCATATATAATCATTTTTAATTCAGTAGCAAAATGATATTTTTAGAGAGTTGTAGTTCTCTAATATTTTTATAATGGAACTCTCAGTATACACAGACATGTGTTAGAAGAATAGTTGGTTTTATTTTTTTTAATATTTTTTTTCTTTTTCTGAATGATCATGTAATAATTCTAACATCTATCTTGAATCATGGATAATGCAAATAATTGTTTGTAGAAAATTACTAGAAAGTGAACTGTAGAATGAAGTTGTATAATATCACAAAGAATATAATTTAAATACAAATTTACACAGATAAAGCCAATTGGTCTAAAGTTCTGTGACAAATAACTGATTTTTCCATATGTATTGGCATGATTATGTGATATCACACCCATATATAGGCATGATGATGTCATGTTATGCCCATATATGGGCAAATTATGCAACAATATGTACTGTACTTGCAATAGCCACTGTCCAACATCACCCTTGTGAGCACTACACACTTGTTTACAACAATATACACAAAATGTCCAATTTTTATGAGTAATTATAACCCAGGAAATTATAAAATTGTAAATGTTACTTAATTTATTTATAATTTGAAAAAGGAAATAAAGAATATTTTAATCTGTTTGCTGCCTTGTCCATTTATTGCATCACATTTAGATTTATTTATTGTCCTGAAAAACATGTCATTAAATTTGGTTTCCTTCCTTGATGCAACAAAAAAATGCCATCAAAAATAGAAACATTCTTAAATTGTCTGTCTTTTCACTGAATGGAGCTGATGTGTATTACAAATGATGACATTAAGAATGGGAGTGTAATGTTGTAAGAAAAAAAACCTATATAAACCAAAAAATAAAAGCCTTTCTCATTCAGATTTTTAATTGTAAATTAATGACGTACTCAACTTCAAGTATGGACTTTCTTCTTCATGGTCCGTTTTCAATCAGAGCCATATATATAAAGAGTTGCGACATTCCGCTCCTTGGTTTACGAAAGTCACGTGGTACACACCGTCCATTTTGTTTCATAATCTTCCCGATGAACACATGCAAAGTATATGTGTTACGTACATTGCATATGAATTTCACACATTTAATTGGGTTTACAACTATATTTTATAATTAACATCACTTTGTATGGACAGCGTATAAGAATTCATATATAATCGAATATTTTCACGCGTGCGTGCTCGCGTAAATTCCGTGCTCGCGTAAATGATTGAAATTAAAATTAGAATTGTTTTCAATTATCGTTAATTCGTCACATTTTCAAGTGTGAAACATTTTTAAAAATGGAGCATGATGGTGAGCAAGTCAGCAGGCGTGTGGTGTTGTCAAGTCGTCCAGGTAGTAGGCCTTCAAAGTAAAGGATTGTATAAAAAATTTGATTGTATTTGTTAACAGTTGGTCCATGGCTTGCTTGGATTATAATGAATTGATAAAAATTGTTCTTTTTGTATCCAAGTTCAGTAGTAGATAGGTAGGCCCTACTGCTGCTGGAGGCGTTGTTTGGTCCACCAGAACCAGGCCAGGGCCAGCCATAATTTAGTACTACTAGGGCCTGGGCCCTAGGTCTAACTAGTACCGTAATATAGTAGGCTAGATAGATAGTATAGCCTACTATATAGATAAGCCTAGGATAAATATGCCTGTTCAAGCGGATGCATTAGTGTGAACTATATAACAAGGGCGAATTTATCCAAAACATTTTTATTTTTGTCTTGTTATTGCTTTAATGCTAAAATGCACATGTAGCCTACCTAAAAATATGGTTGTGAAAGGGTTCTGTTTGGTACTTTAATCCTAGGCCTAGTCTTGGAAATAAATCTCAGCATGAATTATGAATGAATACGCAACTGCAAATTATGTGCAAGAATAAATATCTATCAGCAGAAATAGGCTATTATTTAAACAAATAATAATAATAAGTTGTCAGAAGGAAACAGATAGTTATAGCAAATTTGAATCCCATCTCCCGCAAATCATAATATTTACATGTTTTCACTATTTTATTATTAATTGTTTCGTGGAAGTCAGTGCCGATGGGTATCACCATGTGTAGTAATAAACTTGAAAAGTTATTATTAACCACTGCAGATCAGTGGAGGATTCAAAGGGAGGGACACAACTGCCTAGGCCCCAACCACTGCAGAGCATCAGTTTTATTTTTTGTATTTAACAGATTGTGGCACTATTTCTATAATTTTAAAATTTCTCTTTAGGAGTTGATGGGGTACCGTCTGCTAACAACTTTGCTGTCGAGAAATGCAGCTACCCATCAGAATTAGCTGACGGCAATGTACTGCTGAAAACGCTGTATCTCTCAGTAGATCCATATATGGTAAGTGTAGTGAAGTTGGATGGATTGGTGGCTATCATGCTTCCTGTCAGTGTTGCAGGATTTTCTCATGACCAAAACAACACCACTCCCTAAACCCTCATATCAAGTTTTAGTTTGTGTAAGGCATTGTATGTATACACACATGCATGATGGTTTTGTGAGAAAGGGATTGTTATCTACAAGTAAGATAATGAAAAAAAAAAGTAAGGGAAAAAATATAGAAACTTTTTTGTTAAGATTGAAAACTTCTGCGACTGCAGGGAAACATGATTTTACTTCTTTTTTTATTTCTATGTGTAGCAGGATGGGAAGCATTGGGATTGTCTTGATGTGTGAGCAGTGTACTCTCAATTAAAAACATTTTTACTGGTAAATTTTTCCATAAAAATTTGTGCGCGCAGTGTGAGGCGTTAATACTCCTTTAGAGTGGGGTTTAATGACTTGAAGAAACAACACCACATATATTTATAGCCTAGGCATAGTCTGGAATGATGTTAATTTATTGAAAGAGGGCCAGCCTAGACTACCTAGGCTAGTATTTTTTTTTTATTTTACAAATTCAACAATCTTACTGGTTGGCCGGTTATTTTTACCGGTAAACTTGATGGCTAAAACAGCTTCGGGAGAGCACTGGTGGGAGTATAGAGTACTACAGTGTTGCGTCACGATACCATGTGATATTACTCTGTTGCGTTCAACCGGACGCCATTTTCTTCACTGACAAACCATTGATCTCAATTTTTGGGATCAATGTTATATCTTACTTTTTCTTTGTAATTTTTAATTGATGATTAAATGTGTCTTCGATAACTAATATAATGCAAGCTTTTGTGTTTTTAGTACATTTTGATGGTAAGATATTAGATTTTAAAATGCCTATTCCAGAAAGCCCATGAAGTCAACAACAGAGCACGCCACCTGGCGTCGTGACGTCACGACTGTGGTACTCTATGTGGGAGTACTGTATGTGTTACACTGAGTTTGTAAACAAGCAAACTAACACCAGTGATGTTTTTGTGATTTCATTTTGATGAATATTAAAGATGAACAAATCCATCCTTCTAACATGACCATTGGGGTCATATATGTGCCTCCTGTACATGAAATCACACATCAAATTAGAGATCAATCCCAGGTCTAGTGGAAGAAGCTTTAGGACATTCCATGCAGTATGATATTTTTGACTACTTACCTGCGAGTGCATATTTAAACACAAGGAAAATGGTATTACCTCTTTGGTGCCATCCAAAATCAACTACGGCATGCCTAGCAATTATATGGAACTGTGTGAACTATGTAATTACCCTCACAGGATTTGCTATTTAATATTTATGAGGATATACAGTTGGTAAAACAAATATAACATGGTAAAATTTTGGTCACGCTGGGTAGTAATCCTAATACCTCGGGAAGTATAATTCGTTACTTCACGTCAAAATATGTTGTATTTATGTATAATACATTGTAGATGTAACAAATACAACTGAACTTTACATTTATTTTGTAGAGATGCAGAATGAATGAAGACACTGGAGCTGATTACCTTGGACCATGGAAGTTAGGTGAATCCATTACTGGAGGAGGGGTTGGAGTTGTTATATTGAGCAATTCTGCAAGTCTATGTGTAGGAGATGTTGTTGAGGGTTTTCATTGGCCATGGCAGCACTATGCTGAAATACCTGCTGACCAGTTACAGAAGGTATCAATTGACACTTATTATCTTCATGAGTTTTTACTTTGCCTTATCTTGCAGAGAATATCCTTCTTTATGGGTATGAGTCCTGGGCTCACTTAACTCATTTTGCGCACTCTCCAGAATCTCTCCTTCTAATATTACCTTTGAGTGACCGCTGGCACCCACCATGATATTTATTTTTATATTTATTGAGCGGCTCAACCATGGGTCGACTGAAGAAGATCGGAATGCGTGCAAACTTGCTCGATTGATGTAAGGCCTCTTCTGGCGGATGGACGGATCGACTGCGGGCCATCATTTTTTTAGCACATAATTATAACACAACATTGCAGGGTTTGTAATCTAATTATCTTGTTGACAATGTTTTAATTTTCCAAAATGTTTTCAGGTGGATCCATCTGTAGTAGACGATCGCCATTCATTATTCCTTGGTGCCGTTGGAATGCCAGGTCTAACAGCATTATTGGGAGTACAGGAGAAGGGGCATGTAAAAGCAGGGGGCAAGCAAACAATGGTGATTAGTGGTGCAGCAGGGGCATGTGGCAATATAGCTGGACAGGTAAGACTATCTGAAGGTAGAAATAATTGTTTTCTAATTACTATGTTGATTTTGTAGAGTGTAAAAACAAATGTTTTCGAAAGTTGGCAATATAACTGGGCATGTATGCAAACTGTAGATAAAACCATTTTACTATGTTGTTTTGTTTGTATAAAAATGGTTAAATAAAAAGCTGGCAATAGAGCTAGATGAGTATAACCATCAGCTTAAAAATAATTGTTGTCATAATTGTATTTTTCTGTTAATAGGAACACAACCATTCTAGCATTGTTAACAAGTCTGGTGTAGCTCACTGTATCTAGTGGCACAGAATATTGATATGGGGAAGGGGAGACTGATTGGGGGGGGGTATCCACTGCTATATAAGAGAATGGGTGGGGCTAACATTGAACAAATTGTCGTACGCAATTGAGACTGGCCACCAGCTTAAAAAGGTTGAACATCCGAACTTTAGTCTAATTAACATGGTTTGGCTGTCATTTGGTAGTAGTAATATAAATATAGTAATAAACACAATTTTTGTAATATTTCCTTTGCAGATTGCAATGCTAAAAGGTTGTGCAAATGTTATTGGTATCTGTGGGTTGGAGGCCAAATGCAAATTTCTTACAGAAGATTTGCAATTCCAAGCAGCCATTAATTACAAGACAGAGAGCGTAGAGAAACGGTTGAAGGAATTAGCAGATGGTGGAGTGGATATCTACTTTGATAACGTGGGAGGAAATATAAGCAACATTGTGATTAGCCAGGTAAAGATGCCTTATTTCATCAATATTCTTAAAATAGGTTTCAAGTTTAAAAATGAAGCTATTATATAAAATAATGTGATAGAAGAAGTAGCTGTTTGATGCAATGGGAACGGTTTGGTTTCCCAACTTGGAGGTTGGGGTTTCAATCCCTTTCTGTGCATTTTGCTTGTGTCCTTAAGCAAAGCACTTTATCTTCATTTCTTCTCTCCACCCAGGAGTATAAATGGGTACCTGATGGGGTTGCCTTTTACAAGGGAAAAACTTACAGCACTTTGTAACTGAAAGCAAAAGTGCTATACAAGCAATAATTAACTAAGTATAAATAATTAAGTAGAGTATTTTGGCTATATTTTTAATAATATTACACAAAATTTCTTGATGTGTTATATCATCTAAATCAGTGGGTCTCAAACATTTTACTTGATGACCCACAAGTAAACGTCTAGGTAATTTGCCGCAAACCACTTTAAAGACCTTGATCTTGATCTCTGGTTCAATTCCATCTGCTGCTAATTGTTTTAGCTGGATCATCTCAATGAGATGTTTAACCTATCGGTCACCAAATGAATCCAATTCAATGCTATCTTTAACTGTATGAGATTAAAACCTGCCCATATTGACATATTTTGATTTTTATGGATTGCAGATGAATGCAGACTCGCATGTGATTCTGTGTGGTCAGATTTCACAGTACAATAAAGATGTTCCATATCCACCTCCACTACCCAAAGATATTGAGCAAATATTACAAGCAAAGAACATCACAAGAGATCGATTTCTAGTCCTCAACTACCAAGACAAGTTCTTAGAAGGAATAATGCAATTGGCCAGTTGGGTCAAGACAGGGCAGTTGAAGGTAAGAAGTGCTCTTTTATTGTAGCTTGGTATAAATGATAAAGTGTGAGAATGTTCTCCTTATGGACAGTGGTTAGATTTCAGTCATTTACCAACATAAAGATATGGTTCAAACATATATTTATTTCACTCTCATCCAACAGTAATTGACTTGCCACTTGCAGAAGCTCAGGCAGAGGCTTTGGCTAAGCTTGTGTCACTCTTGCGACTCAACAAGCAACTGCCTAGCAATTAAGAGCAATTCTGAGTCACAATTTGAAGCAACATAAGCGCTCTTCTAAATAGAAGCAATTGAAGAATTGCCAGTTGCTCCCATTTGTACATGTTCTATTCCCTGTGATCCAAAGCAACTCGCAAGCGATCATGTGACAGTAGCCTAGCTACTCCAGTCTGTTAACTGTGCACAGCTGCATGCACTACCAAAATTCAATAATATTAGTGTTAAATGGCAACTTGTTACAGGTAATCTACAGTCGGAAGTGACATAAGCACTCTGGGCAACTCGTTCTACATAATTGCTGAGAAGAGTCGCAAGGGTAAAAAAGCTTAGCTTAAGAAATTGAAATTTTTTTTTTTAATACTCATAAGCTTGTAATTCCTGTTTAAAGGTTTGCATGGTAAAGTAATAATATATTTTAATACTTGCGGTACACCACGAAGATAGTTCTGAAAAGAAGTGTGTTTGTTGAGAAAGTCTAGACTGAATTGCTTCAATCATCTGCAGAGAAACTAAACAGGGAAATATTTATATGTTTGCATAGTGAGAAATTGCTGCTGATTGGTGGAAAACTAAACAATAACTATGGTTCTTTTCTTTAGGTGAAGGAATCAGTTGTTCACGGACTTGAAAATTGTGGAGCGGCATTTGTATCAATGATGACAGGAGGCAATATTGGTAAACAAGTTGTACATATAGCTGATCTTTGATGTTCAAGTGTGTCAATCTGATCGGTAATCTGATTATTACCCCTCCCCATCTTTCGAAAACAGATCTGCGCCCTTGCCTACTACATCAAAAGATATACTGCTAGTCGAAAATTATGGGCCCCTGCTTGTAGAGAAGCGGTATAGTCTTGCCGTCTACGTATAAAGGAATGGCCAAACAGACACATCTTAAGTAGCATATTAGATACATAAAGAAAATATGGTCTCCAAACTTACTTAATATTATCGGATTTGCAAAAACACAAGCGTTGGTATTGTGGAAAACTGTGTTGTACCGTGAAATTCAAAAGTATAACTTCTTCTTGTACTGTGCAATTCAAAAGTATAATTTTTTCTCAAGTCGCAATAAAATGAGGTTAAAACGAAGAGCAAGATTTAACAGCAGTTAACACTAGGATGGACAATAATAGAGTGTTACCCCGAGACACATCCCAACTAACTCAAGTTACCTCAATTACAAGGCTCTCTGCCTTACGAAACATCTGGTAAACATATAAAGCCTAGCCGCTTGTATACACAAAACTATTTTTCTCCTTTACGTTCGAAAAATTTTCTTTATTATATTTCCAATGATATTAAAGTGATTGTTGTTTCCCTGTGTACTGTTTAAAAAGAACAAAACAAAAAGCCAGCTTCCTCTGTTACACGCAAAACCAAGCGCAAGTGGCTCTGCAGAACAAGTAGCAAGTCGGCGATGACCAGTCAGTCGTCCAGATACATGAAGATTTGAATGCCTTGTTCGTGAAAATATGCCGCTAGAGCCTTGACCACCCGAGTGAACACCCGCGGCGCGGTAGATACTGTGTGCTAAATGGCAGAATGAGGAATTGGAACACCTGGCTGTCAAGGCGAACCTCAACCAGCATTGATCCGACTTGCGGATTGTGATGTGGAAATAATCGTCCTTCAGGTCGATTGTAGCTGCCCAATCTCCTTTCTTCAGACCCATGAGAACGGTTGACCCATCCGAAACCTGCTGGGAACAATAAAAGGTTTTAGACACCGTAAATAGCCTCCCGTTCCGTGCCCAGGCCTCCTCACGTGCCGCAAACGAGCCAAAGAACAAATCATTAGCCTCAAACGAGGGAACTTCCAGAAAGCGGTGTTAATCACCCGGAGAGATGTCAGTCGCGCGGAGGAAGGAGGCTTACGTGACCGTGACGCGCCACCCCCGCAGACAACGCGATAGTTGCCTGTTGGTCGGCGATGAGCCCCATCACCTGCTGTAACGGGACCACGTCATCGTCTATTTTAGGGGGCGAACTGGATCAGCTAGGAAACTGAGAACGTAACCACAGATATTGACGGTGCGCAACGTCTCCCGTGCCTCGTGATCGTGAGACTGAAGAGCCTCTTCAGCCGTGGCCTGTGCCTTGTTCTTAAAAGTAGTCTTTGCGTTAATATCGAGGCCTTGGTCCTCACGAACTCCATCAATTTTCTTTTGTCTCTCATCAGTTCTTTCTTCTTTCATTCCATTTTCAACCTCAACCAAGTCCTCAATCAGCAGAGCTAACTTGCTATCAACAACCGAGAGACTGTTCTTACGTTTAACAACAGGTTTCTTTACAGCTGTATTGCATTGTTCATAATATAATTACAGATTACAGATTTGTAAAGGTATTCAGTAATTTAAATAACTCATTGTTTAAATTGATATTTATATATAGGTCCAAAATACCTTGTTCAATTTTCAATCAATGTGTAACTTTTGCTTTTTCTACTACAAACTTGTATTTTATATATAGTGATGTAGCCTAAAATTTTAAGTGTTTTTCAAATATTATGAATTTTGTAAAAATGATAATTTCACAAACAATACATATAAACATGGATTTACACTATTACTACTATGCAAGTCATGTGGCTACATACTGTAAATGCTTTAATTGAGAGTTTCTATTACCCTGTGTGTAGTGAAACACTTTGAGAAACAGGGTTTTACATATAATGTATACAGTGTTAAAATGAATAAATAACATAATAAAGACACAAGCATTTCTCTATAAACATTTATTTACGATGACATGACCTATGGTAATAGGTCTACGGGAATGTATGATAGGTAACATGGGATTTGGCATTTTTTTATAAGCTCCGTTTTCAATTAAGCGCCGCACTGAAGCCTCCAAAAATGTTATAAGCGTATTTGAGCATTTACGGTATGGTCACTCTGTTTATTGTGTATGTGAATATTTACAGTAATGTGTATGTTTTGAATGAGATCATGTGACGATTTGTAATGGGTTCATTATATTTAACTACTTTCTAGGTTTTACTTCTATACAACATATTTATTGTACAGAATATTTGTTGTATTCTGTGAGTCATCTTGCTTTAAGAACAAAATATTGTATAATAAAAATATATTAGATTGAATATACGTTTGTAAATATTGTATTTATTTAAATCGTTCTCAGCACCTTCTATTAATGTTCAACTCCAGTAGAATTACTTTTTTCTACCAGGTTGGGATCAATGAATCTTTATGATCACACAGTAACACACTTTGACGTTTAATAATTATTCATTGTAGTTCCACATTTATAGTGGAATTAAAGGCCGTTTATTTCCCTTTTATGTCTCTTGAAACATAACTTATGAAATTAAAGACTATTCAGAGGGTTTAATATGCCTTTGATATAATTACTCATCAATAGCTTGCAAAACATATAAGAGGGTCTACTACACGTCTATGTCATTAACTTATTAAATTATTTACTGCCTTTGACTGGCCATCTACATGATCACACAGTAACACACTTTGACGTTTAATAATTATTCATTGTAGTTCCACATTTATAGTGGAATTAAAGGCCGTTTATTTCCCTTTTATGTCTCTTGAAACATAACTTATGAAATTAAAGACTATTCAGAGGGTTTAATATGCCTTTGATATAATTACTCATCAATAGCTTGCAAAACATATAAGAGGGTCTACTACACGTCTATGTCATTAACTTATTAAATTATTTACTGCCTTTGAC
>NW_022712275.1:608045-613106 GCF_011630105.1 Anneissia japonica
ATATAAAACACAAACGAAAATAAAACGCTTGTATACAGAGACATACAATTTATTCAAGACGAATATTTCTGACACGCCTGTGTTCTTCCTCAGCGTAAGTCGTGTCGTATGAATGAGAAATACAAAATAAAATCCTAAAAATAATGGGAATGTTCTAATGAGCAAGTGTGAAGAGTGACCAATTAACCAATAATCTGTCGGTAACACTAGACAATGTTGGCGGTGAAATGGCCTATATCAAAGAGCCAAGAGAAATAAACAAAACTGTCGGCAATATAAGCAACTGAGTGAATAATGATCGTGATAGTGACAATGGGTAGTCTAATTCTGCTAATTACAAAAAAAGTACTGTTATGTAAATATAATATATAAATAAAAATGTATGCATAATAATGATAAATTTCGTGGAGTATTCGTTAATGAATCCAAGATCTTTATTGATACCAAATTTATGAGTGTTTAATTTTAAGATCCATTGTAGTCCAGCACAACGTCTATCAGAGATTTAAAACCTGTAACTATCATTACAAATTTAATGTCATCAATTGAATGGTCGTACAAATTAAAATGTTGTGCAACAGGAAAACCGACTGTATTATCAATTATGGCTGTTACACCGAAGTCTGATGCTCCCTGTCTCCCCATTAGCAACCACGATCACACTTGGAACATCGGATTCATCGCAAGCTTGCGCTTGGTGACTAACGATGAATCCGATCCACTAGTAGCAACGGGTACTGCAAGTGCTATAGCGATATGGATTTACGTCAGGAAAACATTGTAGGAGTTATGTTTTGCCCTACCCAACGTGTTGTCGTACCAAATACTCAGTACGTCCCCAAATACTAGCGAAAATAAAAGATAACCAAATTATCGAAAAATCATGATATTAGATTTGCATCTTTATAATTGTCTCATATCACTGGCTTGTTTTGTTAAATTTATGGATTTGTACAAAAGAAATTCTTACTTACAAAATACTAATAATGATGTGCTGCCACTCTTCATAAATAGCATACCATAAAACGCGAATAAAAGCCCTAGGCTTTTATTATTATTATTATTATTATTATTAATGAGCTTCTTTTCGGGGCTACTTTTGCAATGTAAAGAGGTCAGTTTTTTTTTGTTTAAATGAATACTGTAAATTCTAGGAATTACTACTACAGTATAAAACAATAGATAGGCCACTGTGATTATTATTATGTATCATGAAATGTATTAACCGACATTAAATCATCTAAACTACTGTATAGATAAAACGTGTTTTAAATTTATTTTTGTTTCTTTTAAATTTATGTACAGTGTATGTACTGTTACTGAGGGCCTCTTTTCGAGGCAACTTTTGCAAACTAAAGAGGGGGCTTCAATTCGAGATGTTCTTCTCGAGATTAAGCCCATTGAGCTTCTATTCGAGGTTTTACGGTATTCTGCTGAAAACATAATGCGTTTACTAGTACAACATTCATGTGTATTAAAAATAACAATTAATTAGCCCTATCTACCGTAGTCATTATTTTAACATCTTTATATATTTGGATTTTCGAAATATAAGTGGTGTTTACGTATACAGTACATGTTGATGGATGTTTACTTATATACCTTAGATGTTGGTAGATATATATGGTACCGCATAATCTATACAATAATGCTTCATGTATTATGTGCTGCAATAACATGTATTTAGGCCTATATATTTATATACATACATTTTTTATATATCATGGTTGCTCTCCTTGCTTTTTGAAAGTATGTTTATTGGGCTAGGAGAGACAAATAGCGTGTGTTTAGACACCACATTTTTACCGTTTCGATTAAAAAAGGGGAATTAGAAAAATAAACTATTTAGCGGCCATCTTGAATTTCAATGGCAGCAATCATAGCTTTTTGAAACCATCTTTATTTAACTCAGATGACACAATAACATATTATTTGACCATTTTTGATTGAGAAGAAGTGGAAAACATTCAATTCTCGATGGTTTTTATAGTGGCCATCTTGAATTTTAAAATGGTTGCCATCCTAGATTTATGAAACCATGTATATTGGACTCAGCGAGCCCAATAACATATGTTTAAACACCAAATTTAGCATTTTTCATCGAAGAGAAATGAAATTACATACCAAAATATTTGATTTTTAAGGATTTTGTGGCGGCTTATATCTTGAATTTGAATTTCAAAATGGCTGCCATCCTAGCTTTTGAAACTATGTTTTTTTGGGCTCTTCAAAGAGCCCAAAAACAAAAGATTACATCAAAATTTACCTCTTTACATAAAGGAGATGTGGAATTATACTGAAATATTCGAATTTTTAACATTTTGAAAGCGGCCATCTTGAATTTCAACATGACAGAAAAATGTCAAACTTAACTTTTGTGTTATCTTGCTCTTCTGTTTTAGTAGAACCTAAATTATCAAAAAAGAAAACAAGATTTCTTAACTAAACAATTCTTTTCTATGCATTTAAAGAGGTTAGTTATGATTTTTTCTTCAATTATATTATATTATAGGATTGCACTTTAGAATAGCCACTGATGCCAAAGTGGAACCCCATGTTCAACTGATGGTTTGCCATAATAAACTGTACAGACTAAAATTAACTAACCTTTAGGCCTGGTATTATTAAACTACAACGGCAGGTTACTGTATACTTCCTCTATTGACATGTACGTGTGTAACTCTTCATAAGCTGAATCCTCACAAAGTGATTCCAACTTTATCACCTTGGAATGCTCCGTCTTCTTTTTTTTCTTAGAATTATGGAATCTAAATAATAAAAAAAGAAAGAAAAAGAAAACTGTCATAATATATAAGTAATATCATTTGCATAATACATTTATAATTACTTTATGTAACGACTGGTTTAATTTTTAATCATTTTAGTGTTTGTTAGTTGTATATATTTCTTTCCATACATAGAAATTCAAATTGTCACATACTGCTAGAGCAGCATAGCAGCACAAGTATATTTCAAATTTTGCGCAAAAATTTAATAATACCGGTATGCAAAATATGATAATTGAGAGATTATTAGACTAAGAAAGCTGAGATATTATAATGTAAAAAATGATTGTAACGGCATTCTGCATGCAGTAATCTAACTTGTACTGTGACATTAATATGTTATAGACCTAGCCTACATTTTCAATTTTTTTTCTGAAGGAACGTAATCACATAATAACAATACATTCGCCTTTAATAAAGAAGGCTCTACAAAAAAAAGAAGGCTCTATTGGGGATTAGCGAAATGACTGGCAAACGAAAAGCCTTTGACCTGCCCACGATGTCAGTGCCCATTTTAAGTATTACATAACTTCCCAGGGCGTTTACAAGCAACTACAACTATTAGACCTACATGTATAAAGCCATAATTCTATTGATCTATGCAACCATTAAACTACAAGAAATCTCACACCCCAAGGTACAAGCTCCATTGGTTCAAATCCCCCAAACAATGTCCAGTACAAGCAAGTTATGCATATAAAAAATTACGCCTCACATACCGTAACAAGTCCATTTTTTTTGTGAATAAAATTGGTAAACCAGTGTCTGAGAAATAGCTAAGAGTTCTAAAATCCACTATTGCGCTATCAGTCAGTTACAGAATCAGTCGGTCACACTACAAAAGGAGCACCTCCACATCTACATACAATCAAAACTCAAATTCGTAAGACCCAGCAAAATGGTTTTTCCATCATAAGTACGATATTTGGTATTCAATAAAATGCCACGCTTCAAGGCAGTAGTTTAGAAGAGCATATTATAAGAAAATAGAATAAGCGTTATAGAAAATGAAATAATAGCAAATTCAATTTAAAACCGTAGCTGCATATAATGTCTCCCATCTTCAATATTGTATCATTATCTTTTCCAATGCTTAATCATATCGTCCCATTACAGTTCTCGGTTCAATACCGGAACGAATTTTAAAAACTGGAACAATAATGCTGACTAATTAATACAAACATCCTCTGCGTAATGCAAACGGTCAGTTGAGGTCGTTTTATTTTCAATGCAAACAGCAGCTCATATTGTTTTTTAACAAGTATAAATAACCATTGTATATAATTAGTGTAGGCACATTGCTTCTTTTATTCCTTGCTTCTCCCCATCCCCTCCCTTATAGGCTGTCATACAGGACTTCCTGATGTCGCTAGTCCTATTTATTGCCCATGGTCAGTGCATCCCAGATGTTATGCAATATTTTCATATACAGTAAATCAGATGGCGCTATATTGGTCAATGTTGAGGTTTCAGTGCGTAAGCTTTATGTATTATAAGATTAAGACTAAATATTATTGCAAGAGAAGAAGCGCAGTATTTAAACTATGAAAACAACAAAACACCTGCAAAAGAAGATGAGTGCTGCAGACATCACCAGGATGACGACACAAAGAATACCTACTCCCACTAACAGGTAACTAGATACGGAGGATGCAATATTACCTTTAAATAGTAAATAAATTTAAACAAATCAAATCAAAGTTTATCTTTCTTCTCATGCAATTTTTCTAATAAATCATGCCTTCTTACCCAACTATGTGGATTCTATATATAAAGATATACTATCAGCTTGGAGTTAATATCACTTTTTACCGAATCCAGATACAGCAAATGAGATATGCTGTCAAGTATTATGGAACAACTGCTGTTTTTTAACATTCAAAGTCACTGGTGGAATACAGGTATTCGCACGATTAAAGATATATAATGATGGGTCATTCCTTTCGCAGAATGAGTCGATATTTTCGTCAGGAGATTCGATAGAAATATTTTGCTCTTCTCATGTTTCGTATACCGAATGCTCGGTACGCTACCAAATACTTGCGAGCAAAAAAAAGCCTGATGCAAATAATTTGTGTATGTCATCATCCCTTTTTTAAATTACTTTTGCAATTTTTAGAGCATTTGGAGAAAAAAAAAACCTGAGGCAATAGAACTATTGAAGATGCGACTGAGAATTTTAACGTAAGAGTTTGGGATTTTGAAATTTGGATTGGATATTTATTAGGCTCTTTTGATCTATATAATTAATATATTTACAGTGTGCAATTAAAAG
>NW_022712275.1:613161-627729 GCF_011630105.1 Anneissia japonica
CAGTATATATATATATATAAATGAATATATATATATATTATATATATTATAATAAGCATATATTTTTTATCCACAAAAATAATATAATAGTTAAATAACCAAAGAAAAACATAACGTATCTTAATACTGTACTGAAAAAGACATTCTTACTTGATTCGTCTGTTGTTATATGTAATTCTTTGCTTATTCCATCACCTTTAGAATTGAAAGCCTTTACACTGAAAACGTATTCAGTAAATGGCTTTAGGTCGTCAAATTCGCACTGAAGCTCAGTTGTCACAACGTTACTGAAAAGTTCGTGGCCATCTGCATTTTGCAAGCTGAATTTGTAGCCTATGACTAGACCTCTTCTATAACCACACTCTACTTGAGACCATGCAAAACTGGCTCCTGTGGCTGACACAGCGGTAACATTAACTTCTTTTGGGCCACGTTTAGGAACTACATAAACAAAACAGAATAAAACTTAGTATCTTCATTACAGGCCTGGAACTTTTCAAAAAATATATCATATCAGGTGCCCAAGGCACTGGCGAATTGGCATATCTTTCACTCGATCGTTGACCAATGCGCCTTTTTGGGGTTTTAAAAGAAAATTTTAATTGAGATAATATTTAAGAATGCAAAATCTATCACCATTCTTAAGAGTCTCCTTAAAACACATGTCTTTCAGGAGGTATACATTGATTGATTTGCATTTTAATTTTACCTTCCCTTTCTGTTGAAAATAATTGTCTGACTTTTCTTTGATTATATTTGCTTGAACTCATAATGTTTTCGGCTTTTTGTTTATGTACAGCGCGTAGAGGTACTGTGGACATTAGGCGCTATATAAATCCAGGATATTAATATTATTATTATATTATTATTATTATTATTATTATTATTATTATTATTATTATTATTTAATTATAACAGAACAAAAAGCAATATAAAAATGCACCCATTATGCGTCTTAAGTCATCAATAATGGCATTGGATATAGTTAGCTTTGCAATCTTAAGCTTGCTCCACATGCATATCGTGGCAGCAACTCTGTAATATGCAGTGTCAAGAATGTCCGAAAGATCTTCAAAGTATGCTCTCCGTCCCATTTAATATACCTTTGGACCACAAAAAATCGTCTCTTAATGAATGCCCATGCACTCATTCAACCTCGAGCAAGAACAACCATCTTTTTACATACGTCTACTCAAATTTGGAATACTCTGTGCCTGTTGATGTCTTAAGCGCAAGGCATTTAAGCTTTCACGAAAAAAAAACCAAATAAATTCCTTAATTAAGAATAAATTAATGATTTAGTTTCCCCCTTCCTTCTATTTCTCTGAGCATTCAAGGAACAGCAGATATGAACCTCTGAAATGTCTAATGTTGGCTTTTGTTCACATGTGTAATTAGTGTCGAAGCATATAACTCCCCCGGTCCCAAGTGAAAATAATATATATTAATGGACCAGTAACTACCTGGGTCCCAGTCTACCCCTGGTACAAGGTGTAACTGGGCCTCCAGGTGTCATCAATGGAACAGTCTATTGTGGTGACGGTTTGAAGCCATCTGAAGCGGAACCATTGTGATTTTTAAATTGAAAGTTGGTGTTTCTTTTTTAAGGGGATTGTTTGCTAAAATGGGGGTTTGGCCGAACTAGAGAAATCCATCTAATTAAATCAGCTTGCATCACAGTAATGTCAACTGTTATGAGTGTCTCAGTAACTGTGTTCTATTCAATCAATCCATATTGTTTTACCTTTTTGAGGCGTTATAAATTCCAGAGCAGTTGCCGGACCAAGCCCTGCATCTGTTTCAGCGCTGATAGTGACGCGATACCTTGAATGTGGTTTCAAAATTAACAAATTTACCTCAGCATCTTCTACTGTAAAATATTCATTTCTACCAACTTGTTGACACTGATCCTTTTCAATCAAAATTGCGTGAATGTGATATTTCAAAATGTCACAAGTCAAAGGTGGAGGTCTGTCCCATACCAAGGTAGTTTCAAGGACGGTGATATTTTCTACGCTCTCTGGGACTAATATATAAAAAAAAAAAAAAAAAAAAACTATAGTTTATTATTGATATAAATACTATAAACTATAGTTAATTATTGATATAAATGCTATAGTTAATTATAATATTAATATTATAATTAACTATAATATTAATATTGATATATGCATTTTATTTTGTTTATTCCTCATCACATAGTTTATTTATTATGAATTGATCTTTCATTCTCTTTATCTATCTGTAGTTGTTTAGTGTCATTTGCAAGCTTCCTTTGTTTTTTCTTCCATAGTTTATTTACTATGATTTTGTCTAGTTAACTTTCGGCCTACCATTTACTGTAATCAGCAAAATAATTACCATACATTTCTTACATAGTAAAGCACATGTATGTTATGCAATTTTTCGCATTAGGGACAAAATTTCAGTTTGAACTAAGTGGCCACCTTTAGAAATAAACAAGAGATAATACCTTCAACATTTGTTCTTGATTTAATACTGTCACTGCTTTGGGCTTTAGGGCCTCTGCCACTCACCATGAATGTGTATGAGGTACAAGGAACCAGGCCTCTGATCCTCACAGTTCTGGGCCTGACAACACCTTGTCTTACAATACGGGAACCTATTTTTAGATTATAGTTGTACCTTTCTACAGCACCTCTCCTATGACCACATGGAATTTCTTCCCATGTATAATTCAGTGATCGTGCATCCTCTGTTTTGTGGTTAATTATATTATTTGGTGGTGCAGTAGCATCTAAAATTAATCAAGTAATAGTTATGAAATAATTATGAAAATAGTAAGGTAAAAATATTAATTTATTGATAGGTTAATCATTCATGGTATAAAAATTTAACATTTTCTTTTCTCTTATGAAAAATTAACAATACAAATAATTATTGTGATTTTGTTCTTCGAACAAATGTTTAATCTAAACAGGCCTTTTATTTTAATCTGGATGTACTAACCTGCTGATGTTGTGAGCCCAAAACCAGTCCGACCAGGAGTGAAAATTGTTTTACCATTCATACCATCTACTCCAGCTGAAACGACTACGTCATAAGTACTAAATGGTATAAGTTTTGTTAAGATGTCTTGTGTTTTTGTATGGTTCACAATCTTGACTTCAAATTCATTACTTTGGTCCTGACACTGATCAAGATGGGTAAGTTTATATTCTATCTTGTACTCAACTATTGGGCAATGGACCACCTCAGGTGCTGACCAAGATATGGACAGTTTTTTCGATCTCGATGGCACACCTTTTACATTCACAGATACTTCACCAGGAGCTAGAATGAATATCACAACATTGTTATATCAATAGGAATAAACATAATGAAATTGGTGTTCAGAATGTATCAACAATTTTTAGGACTGAAATAAGAAAGCATATGTTATAACATAATCAAAACATACACTTGCAGTTTTATGAATACAAGCCATGTCCCTATAACTACCAAATGGTATCTTCCACAACCAATGCTAATTTATTGCTAGAAATATGTAGTGTGCTTAAATATTGTATTATTCATTGAAACTGAAATCAGTGACAACACGTCTGCTTTCCACTAAAGCATTTGAATCATCAATTGCCATATCTCATACTTGAAAAATATTGATAATTGACCTTTCCGGAGTGTCAATCAAACTTAACAACTGACTAATCAGAACAGCGCCAGGAATACGCGCGCGTCTCACAAACACACTTGTTGTCCCACAAACGCACGTGTTCGCCTGTTTTAACACTGTCGCCTTGTGGGACCTTAGCAACAACATCCAAGGGGCGGGGCTTAGCGGAAAGGTCCATTATTTCGAGAAATACAAGTTATTGCCACATTGGGATAACTATGACTCTAATTACCATTCGGGTGCTAAATTAGGTGAGGTATGAGGCTAAAATATTGGTTAAATGTTAAAATTTTGTGGATCTTCCTTTAAGGAAACATTTTTTTCTCAAGCTATTGATAATACGCAAAAAAAAAAAATATGAATCACAAATATATTGTCTGAAATACCAAGTGCAAACTTCTGCAAAAACCGATTCCGAAAAAAATTAATTAATTGTATTTTCATTTTCATTTAATTTCATATACAGTATATTATTTATTACTAATCAGACTAATAATAATAATAGATGGATTTATGTAGCGCAAATAAACGACTATGCGCTCGGGACTAGATGTTGCATTTTTCAATAACTTTCTCTTCCCTGAGGGTCAGTTCATGTCCTCTGTAGCCAATAAACCGGCGCACTTACATCTGTTCACGACAGGGGCCGAGTGAACCAGTACACCGGGGTAACCACCTACTCATCTCGAAAGATGTACTGGGTTCTTTAAAGTGCACATGAGCATTTGAGTACACTGAGCCTACGGTTTATAGTCCTTATCCGAGAAGACTTGTTCCACCACCAGAACTATAGGAGCGAGCAGGCTGCGAAGCTGTGCCGATATTGTTGGCTATGATCACGGTGCCCTTGCCTTAACCGCTCGGACTAACATTAAATTGCCATTAACCAGGGTGGCATAACGTTTATTATTATTATAATTTTTAATGTCATTTTTGTGATAAGTAATAATTATGTTATCTTTTTACCTGCAGGATTCATCGTAATGTTGGGACCACTTGCAAATAAACCACATCCTGCTGATGTGCATGCTGCCACTTGTGGTGTTACAGATTCACAAGGGAATCCACCTGTCACAGTTGCAGGTAACATACCAACTGTGGTGGTATTTCCAAGTACATCTCCGTCGCCATCAATGATTTGTACCTTGTAATGTATAATTACTCCTCCTCTTTGTTTACCGAAGCTAACATCAATTTCTCCTGGAATATCGTTTGTTGCATTTTGGCTTATTATTGCCTGTATATCCTCTGGGCCCGCAGGAGGCTCTGTTAGTAATGCGTATTATATAATTAGGAGAAAATGTAAGTTATACAAATTGGATGATGGATTAATGACCCCTGGGGGAGATTTTTGCACTTGTCTTTGCCTGATTTTCCTCACTAATTAAGTTGATAATAAATATTTACATAAGAAATATTATTTCAACAAAAATAAATTAAATAAAATATAGGAAAATTCAAAAAGAGCTGCAAATGGCGCCGAGAGCAGCTCACTAAGATGGATATGTGCGCCTTACAAGATGTCATTATTATTAACGTGGAAGTAAGAAAGAACGTCATTCATTATTAACATAAAATTATAGAACTCCCCTCACAATAGCAAAAAGGTCCTTTATTCCATAGAAAGTACCGGTATATCTTAAATATAAAGAAAAGAAGGTTTTTTCAATCATGACTATAACATTAGGGTAAGGGTTAAAGAGTAAAATATACCTGATTGAACCAAACCTGTAATGGGAGAGTTACTAACAAGTACAGTAATTAGAATATATATTTTTTTAAATAATTATATACATTCGTAACACATTGAAATGCAACAGAGTGTAATCTCAATCAAATTCATGGATTGTAAATGTATAAATATGAGGAAGTTTGTGTCGTTTCTTACACTATTGTAATTTGTGTTATTGTGTGTGGGAATATGGAGAAGAATAGTAATAGTTACGATAATATTATTATATTATCAATTATACTATTATTAATTATTAATTACCATTGTCATTGTCATCATTACCATTATTATTATTATTTGATTATTATTATCATTATTATTATTAATAATAATAAATGGATTTATATAGCGCAGATAAACGAGGTCTTTATGCGCTCGGGACTAGATGTTGTACTTTTCAATAACTTTCTCCTCCCTTGATGGTCACTTCATCACCGCAGCCAGTAAACTGGCGCACTTTCATCTGTCCACGACAGGGGCCGAGTAAACCAGTACACCGGGGTAACCCCCTACTCATCTCTAAAGATGTACTGGGTTATTTAAAGTGCACATGAGCATTTGTGTACACTGGGCCTACGGTTTATAGTCTTTATCTGAGAAGACCACCAGAACTATAGGAGCAAGCCGGCCGCGAACCTGTGCCGATATTGTTGGCTATGATCACGGTGCCCCTGCCTTAACCGCTCAGCCATTTCGCTCGCCCAAATATTATTGTTATTATTATTATTATTATTATTATTGTTATTATTATTATTATTATTATTATTATTATTATTATTATTATTATTATTATTATTTATTATTATTTATTATTATTATTATTATTATTACTATTACTATTACTATTACTATTACTATTATTATTATTATTATTATTATTATTATTATTATTATTATTATTATTATTATTATTATTATACAATATTATTTTGTTTTCTTTTCAATTGATGTCTGCTTCATACCAACTGTTGTTTGCCACCAGTTAGTCGAAGAAATAGCTGCATCTGAAAGTAATTATAAAACAATATTAGACTTATTTATTGCTGTATTATTTTCTATTACTGTAGGCCTATATTTAAAGTATATTCTGAAAAAACACGCACATGAATGTTTTTCCAACAGGATCAGATGTTATATAAGCAAGAATATTTATTACATTTTTTTCCTCATAATTATTAAGTTTGATTTATAATTATTATATAATTATCTGTAAATATTAATTTTCATTATATCTTCAGTGCTCAAATATAGGAAGATGATGTTATAAATCGTGTCAAACATACTTAATCAACAACGGTCCTTATTATTTGTATTTGTAAGTGTCAGAACTATTAGACCACAGAGGCTTTAAGGTTAAACAGATATATGATATGTTTGAGACAAACTTTAAATCATCTTGCGGTAATATTTTACATATATAATTATAAATACATTTTCAAACGTTAAAAAAGAGGAATCTAGGAGTGTTAAAAAATAGGTGATGATCACGGTGCCCCTGCCTTAACCGCTCAGCCATTTGGCTCGCCCAAATAATAATAATAATATTATTATTATTATTATTATTATTATTATTATTATTATTATTATTATTATTATTATTATTATTATTATTATTATTATTATTATTATTATTATTATTATTATTATTATTCAATATTATTTTGTTTTCTTTTCAATTGATGTCTGCTTCATACCAACTGTTGTTTGCCACCAGTTATAAATCGTGTCAAACATACTTAATCAACAACGGTCCTTATTATTTGTATGAAAAAAAGTCTCTGTTGGGAATCATATATATATACAGTATGTATATAATATAAGTCAAGATAGCCGTTAACACTATTGAATTATATATAAATCACCAAAGAAATGTAGAGTGATCGAATAAAGGAATAATGGTACATCGTGTAGCATAGCTCTCAACGAATGTAATCCTGTAAATAAATAAATAAATGAATAAATACATTGTTTAATAAAATGCGACCTCTTGATGCCAAAGCAAGTGTCAGAACTATTAGACCACAGAGGCTTTAAGGTTAAACAGATATATGATATGTTTGAGACACACTTTAAATCATCTTGCGGTAATATTTTACATATATAAATATAAATACATTTTCAAAGGTTAAAAAAGAGGAATCTATGAGTGTTAAAAAAAAGGTGATTTAAACCCGCGACTTTCTGCTGTGTATGCAGACGCCTTAACCAACTAGGCATATATAAAGACCTAATTGATATGTGTGATATACCATAGAAAATAAACATTAAAAAAATTTGAGGAAATAGTACCTTTAGAGGGCCGGAAATGACACTTTTATATTGTAAAATTCATCTTCATCACATCACCATTATATAGTTTAAATGAGCGCCAGCAAATTTATCATGATCGTTTATCAGGGAGTTTCGGCAACCACAAAGATCTAATTAATATAAGTGGTGTACCATAAAAAATAAAACTAAAGAAACAGTTTCTTTGATGTATTTAATTTTCTTGACCCACCTCAAAGTGAGGTCAAATCCACCTCTGCCTCATCATCGTTGGGGCTGAGGTGCGAAAATCTAGACGGCCGAAAATGACACTTTTGAATAGTAAAATTCATCATCATTACATCACCATTATGTCAAAATGAAGGGCCAACAAATTCCCATAATCTTTTGTCAGCTATGTTTGATGTAAGGTACTACAAAAAAAACATTGTCTTTGTTGATGTATTTACTTTAACTTCAAAACCGTGAGTTCACACCCATCTCAGCCCCATCATAGTTGGGGCTGAGGTGGTACAATTGGGAAAATAGTACGGTACCTCTATGCCGGATATGACACTCTAATATAGTAAACGTCATCACCATCGATCTAATCGCTGTGATGTACCATAAAAAATAAAACTTTTAAGTAAATACATTAAAGACAATTAATATTGTCTTTGATGTATTTACTTTACTTTACCTACTTAAATGGGCCGAAAACCAATCTTACCTTTGCACGCTTTTTCTCATACTTCTCAAATTATAACAAAGGCGCGCGCACTCGAGTTGTGTATTATAGGTAATTCAGATATTTGTGGGCAAGGATGCCGGTTGTTGCTATAAAATAAGATGGACGGTACTCTGGCTGTACAGCGCTCTTACGTTAAAACTGGGTCATTTATGCAGTTTATTTCAGCAGTTCAGGCATCTCATTGACTTATGAAATTGCATTGCGGACGAAAAGTGAGGGGACTATCCCTTTAAATGTTTTTTTTTGGGTGGGGGGGGGGGATGGGACGCGTCGCCTGCGCTCATGGGTGCAAGAGAGTTTACAAAATTGTCGCACCTCAGCCCCAGGTTGAGGTGCATGGACCTCAGGGTGCCCGGAAGTTGCACTATCATATCTTAAAAATTCATGACAACAATAGGCCTATAATACAACAATAATTTTTCTTAACACAATTTAGGGGGAGGGATGCGATCGCACCGCCTGCACTACCTGCATCCGCCCCAGAATGCTGTAAATTTTGTGAATTTGTACTATGAAACAATAAATAAGGCCACTGTAACATCTGTCTATATCATGGAGTGTATTTAACTTCTAATAAATCATCAAACCTACTGTATAAACCAAGCTTGCTTTCAATTTATTTATTTTTTTAAATTCATGATGTACAGTGTATGTACTGCACTATCTCGACAAGAAGCCTATGCTATCTTGAAAAGAAGCCCACGGGCTTTTTTTCGAGGCTAATTTTTAAATCTAAAGGGTGGGGGGAGGGAGGCTTCAATTCAAGATGGGCTTTATCTCGAGATTAAGCCCATTGGGCTTCAATTCGAGGTTTACGGTATAAGGGCATTACTAATCAGTGGCGTAACACTAGGGCCGTGGGCCCTGTGGTTTTCTGAGACTGGGGGCCCTTTTCCGGTCCTCGTTACCAATTTCACTGTGGGGTTTGCACATGTTTTTACATCATGTTTGCCATTTTATATATTATATATATTTTCAACGACGAAAAAATGATATGATATCAGTGGCGGATTTAGTAGGAATTTAGAATAGAGGAGCCCAGGGAGGAACATTCAGAGATGGCTGGTCTGTGCCACCTCAGCCCCATCACCGTTAGGGCTGAGGTAAAAAAAACTATGATTATAGCACCTGTAGATGGCGGCCGGAAATGGCACTAACAGACTTAAAATTTGAATATCATTCTCTTTTTATCTCTATTGTTTTCACATATTTGACAAACCTAGGGGCCCCTTAATCCGTCACTGGGTGTAATGTGATGCGTGTCCTACAGTTTATTTTGTTATGAATCAACAAAACTCATTTGGGTCAGGGTGCTAGATCGAGGACCTTAAGGGTAAGAGTCCTGCGCCCCTAGGAGTCGGGGGCCCTGAGGACCGCAGCATGAGGACGACGCAGAGGCGTTACGCCACTTGGCATTACAGTGTACAGTAATTCCAATAGTAAAATTCTGCAAGGTGGCGTCCCAAAAGGTGCCAAACTAGAGTTCATATATAGAAAACTGTATATGCCTACATAGGAACTCTAACAAACTTGGTCCTCCTTTATTTATCCCCCATGTTAACGACGCCCTATATACTCCTAATACTACTGATATTTTGTTACCTTTAGTACTTAAATATGTAGATGACTTGACTAATAGTTGTCAACGGGCAAGTTAAACGTCCCCTACCAATTATGCAAAACAAACTCTTAAAACTAGAATCCTGGTCTAACCAGAACAGTGAGACTCAATGTTGACAAATGCAAACAATATTCGTCAGTTCTACGAGGGAACCACCAAAACCCCAATTAAACTTATTATCACAATTACTAATGGAAGTTGAAGTTATGAAAGTTCTTGGTGCCCT
The DNA here is from genome assembly GCF_011630105.1 of Anneissia japonica. Classification (NCBI taxonomy): domain Eukaryota; kingdom Metazoa; phylum Echinodermata; class Crinoidea; order Comatulida; family Comatulidae; genus Anneissia; species Anneissia japonica. The sequence goes on from NW_022712275.1 coordinate 623,373, forward strand.
AATTGACAATAAGCTTAAGTGGGAATCAAATGTAACTAACATTGTTCAGAGAGTAAACAGAAAATTATTTATGTTAAAACTGCTTAAGAAATTTAACCTATCAAAGACCAGATTTTGATCACAATATTCAAGTGATATCTACGTTCACTGTTATAATATGCTACCCCAGTTTGGAATTCTAGCCTCACAAACCGACAAGTTAATATGTTAGAATCTCTTCAGTAAAGAGCTTTTCGTACCATTTTGGGTAGGCCTAGCAGTTAAAAGTCCTATATGAAGCATAAGTACCTTATGTAATCTAGTCATGCTCAGCGAACATAGATTACTCATTTTTAAGAAATTTGCAAAACTCCAAAAACACCCAGTGTTCATCCGAGTTTCGATGTGATAGGATAAATTGCAATCTCAGTAGCAAAATATCTCAGTTAATATGTAACAATTTCAGATAGACAGATAGACCAACACCATTTCTTATTGATTTATTGAAAAATCTATTTTTTTTCCAAAACTAAATCTCCCTCAATCTCAATCAGAGAGCAGTGCACCTTTAATTATATTTCCTCTTAAATTTATCATAAATAATAATAATAAATAATTATCTAGGTGTTTTCTATTTGAATTTATCATAAATTATAGCAATAATAATCAATAATAAACAATTATCCTGTCTTAATGTTTTCTTCTTTTTTTTGTATTGCTGTCCGAATTTTTTCTTCTGAACTGGATTTTTCTGTGCAATTTGATGGTTATTTTAATGCTTTTTTTAGTTGGTGAACTTAATTGAATTAATTGTGAATGATAGGAATGATAACGATAATATAATAATAATGATCACGCTTTGGATGTTTTCTTTTTTTAATTTTATTGCAAGTCGTATTTTTTTTCTATTATTACTTCTTCGTGTGCAATATCAAATAAATAATTGAATTAATACATGATTAGAATAAGAATTTTTATAATGATCATGATTTTGGCATTTTTTTTCTCTTTATGAATGTTTTTTATTGTCTAGTGCATTTTTTGCCTTTTAGGTATGAATAATAGCAATAATAACAATAATAAAATAATAATGATCACGTTTTGATGTTTCCTTTTATAATTTTATTGCAAGCCGTATTTTTTTTCTGCTATTTTGTATGATTTAATACTATGAGTGTGGCTCCAGCACAGACATTTACCGGTACCGTGCTTATTATTACATATTTTAATGCACATACGCCATTTAAGTTGAACTTCATATTTGTTTATAGTTTCCTTAAACTCGCTTTTCATTTATTTATATATATTGCATCGTATTTCTTAACCCATAAAATAATAAATTGCCACTGGAAATCCCATGGAAGTGCCACTTGTTACTGAGTAACAAAATAGATCAAAACGTTGAATCTCAAAATGTCTCTGTCTCTTTCGGAGTTGCTGTCTTTTTGTTTTATTAACGACTAATTAGTGGATCCTCTGGTTTTTTGTACTGAGTAATGGCTATGCAAAATGTATGTCGGCCATCTTAGGACGCTATTTTAAAGTTATGAAATACCGATCAGGTCATTTTAAAGATTTCATGAGCCATAAAACATTTTGTTTAGAGAAAAAAGCAAGGACTCGACGAGGAAAGTACATAATCTACTGCTATTTTAATGGGCCCATTCCGGGCCTAGTTGTAATAACAACTGACCTTTGACCGTATGACACCATTAATGATTTTTTTCGTAACCCTCGATATAAAAAAAAATTAGTGGCACTGAACAATAATATATTATCCTCAGAAATGCATGTTCTTTGGAATTAAGGTAAGCTATGGCTATATATTCACCCCCCCCCCTCATCCACAACCTTGTTACTATAAATAGAATTACCCTTTTTAATTTAAAAGGTCTTAAACAAATTTCAATGACCGGAACTTCTTTTTTTTTTTTGGTAGTATTACAGATCGATATCAACAGTTTCTAACAAAATCGCTTTGTAAATATTTGTTGCCACTTTGGTACTCCATCTGCCTTACAATGACATGTACGACATCATTCACAATGGAGCCGTATTATAATTTATAGGTAGCAGCTGCTAAATTATAGGAATATAATATTCCAAATAAATTTGCTGCTTAGCACTGGGAACACAGATAATGTATAGATCAAATATGTAATACAATGCTCAAATTATTTAGGAACATGATGCTATAAATCGTATCAAAAATAGTTCATCAACGAACGATAATGACAGTTGGGGATTGGTGAGGATGGAAATCAATAAAAAAAAGTTTTAAATTATTAAACAGCTTACCAAGTTGACAATCATTCCCTGTCAACCAATGTCTGCATTCCCTTTTTCCACAACTTCCAGTGGTTCTATCACATGGCCCATAATCCTCACAAAGACAGCCGTACACACACAGTTCCCTATAACTTCTAGAGCATGTGTCATGAACTACACGTAAAGGAAACATTGAAGTAAAGCGTCACAAATTTTAGAAAACAAATAGCAAACAAATGAAAAAAGGTACCTCAAAGGGTATAAGGGTGGTCACTTTGGCATAACAGATGAGCTCTCACTGGTTTACGCCAGGAGCTCCTAAACATGGAGAAGCCCCAGCATATTCGTCCGCATTATTTTTGCCCCAAAGGACGAGTGGGTCTTTTAAGCCAAAATTTCCTGTCCTGCATTCCTACTCTAACTGGACCCAGCCCTTTAAGGTAGTCACAGAAACACTCATTGTCCATGTGATCTTTTCCATGTTAGTACAGTATATAAATTAAAATTCAGGTAAGTCTCACATAATTGGGGGATTCTCTGGTGTAAGTTCTATTTAGTGCCTCTCAAAATGATGGGGATGCAGACCGCAATGTGTATTATTAGAAACATATTTTTTACGTCAAAGCCCTAATCGAGAAATATACCTAACATGATTTAATATTTTGTATAATAATAATTTCACACAGATAAATACTACCTAACATTGAAAAGGCCTAAATTACCATTAGCACTAACATAATTTGCAATAGTTCTGCTCTGGCATGATAAAAGCCTCAAATTTGTGGAAAGGAATGCCTCTTTCTACACAATCAACACTGGCCAACAAAAAGACAACAATAAGATTGTAGGCCTACGTTTATGTATGTTATACCATGTTTATCATTGGCACTCTTCTGGCTCCTGGTTACAGGTATAGATTAAGATATTGTATTGCCATAAATTCAATTTACATGAATTACGATTGCAAAATGAAAATTTAAAAAAATTCTTTACAACAACCTTGACAGTTTTCCCCGGAATATCCATCTTCACATGGTCCGAATGGACATCCAATACTTGGATCGCATACTACACCATCTGCACAATGGCATTCCTTGCTGCATGTTGATCCATATTTCCCTATCGTTTCACATCCTATAAACCAATAATATTTTTATTACGGTATAGTGATTGTACGTTCCAGTAATTTTCAGTTTGCTATTAATTATGTGACATGCTTGCTATTATTTCGCACTTTGAACAAAAATGGTAGAGAATAATTATTCAGTTTTTGAACATGATCCTACGGTATTTCTGTTCTATTCAATTCAAATTTTATTTATACATATTGTTAAAAACATACAAATACAAAAAGAGAAATGAATGACTGAATGGAGGATATTCAACAAATTGTATGTACTGTATTTTGTTCCTCGTCCACACCTTAAATATTTTAAAAATAGTTTTAATTACAGAGGCATACCTTCTTTAGGTCAGCAATGCTGTTAGAGTCACCCTATCAGAGGATTTTAGAATAAAATATGCTAGCGCAGTCATGAATCCAGGCGCCCTTTTGCCTACCGAACAATACGCAGTTCGTGTATGGGCCATTCCATTAGGTAGTTTTCGCCGCACGACGTTAACCTTAACGTTAACGGATGACGTCATAATTTATTCATCTTGCGTTGCGGAGTACGTTAATTTCAAGATTTTACGTGCTCGACGTACGTTGGTTACGGGTTTACGCATGCGTACTTCGATTTGTTTAAAAAAGGGGCGAAGCTAAGCGCTGAAAGTCGGATACTAACGTTAAAGTTAAGGTTAACGTCGTGCGGCGAAAACTACCGTACCTATTATTTTATTTCATGCTCAAGGTAAAACAATATCGAATATGATGGATAATAGACCCAGCCTGAGAAGCTATTGAGTGCAAACTCAATATGCCTTATGTAAAAAATCCCCTGTTCCAGACAGAATCCCTACTTGAATCCTGAAAGAATGTACCGGTGTAATTTCAAGCCCCCTGTGTGCGATTATTCATTCTAGTATTAGAGAGCGGTATAGGCCTATGTTTGAAAATCAACGTATGTAGTCCCGATCCTATGGAAGCTTAAAAGTGCCACCCAGATGT
>NW_022712275.1:627849-649241 GCF_011630105.1 Anneissia japonica
TGGTTATGATGACGATATATACTATGAAGTTTTTGCTACTCGTTTGTGTAGGTTACTTACCATAAACTTGAGGTACGCGCTTCGCATGTCAATGGCTCTGCATCTTCGTTGCAGACAGTGCATCTTGTCAATTCTGTTGACTGACCATCGTCTTCATCTTCTCTCACGCAAGAATCCATTTTTTCTCGACTCGCGAATCGTAATCAGCAGAGAGCGATAAGAAGTTGTGTCTGATTAATTATTCAATAGTTATCTGACGTCATTTTAGGCTTCCTACATTCTGATTGGCTAAAAGAAACATATATTTGCTTATGTGTACTGCAGAAAAAAAATACGCGTCCCGATCCTATGGAAGCTTAAAAGTGCCACCCAGATGTTCAGATGACAAGATCCTGGATCTCGTCATGTCTACATCCCATAGTCTCAACTCATCATGTTTGCATCCTTTAGAAGTGATGATTAAATGACGAGATTCGGGATTTCGTCATTTCTACGTCTTTTAGAACACCGTTCCGCAACCTATGGGTCGCGACCAAATGTTTGGGTCGCGAAAAAAAAAAATGATGGTCGCATACTCTCTTCACATCGTGAAAACTTTGCTTAAAACCAACAAAGACAAACGAAATTAAATTACAGTACACGAAAGTGCAATTTAAGTGTGACAAGTGCGTCAGTTAACTTTTGTTATGAGTGCGTTATCACAGTTTCATGTTAGAAATATACTATCAAAACATTTGTACTTCAGGTATGACTACTTTAAAGTGTTAGTTTTGTTCATTTCAATCTGTTAGGCTTTCAGCTACAAATTATAATGAGAAAACAGTTTTAAATTCAATGTGTCTAATATGTCTTCGCATAACGGCAGCAGTGGGATTCATAATAAAAATGTTTGTTAATCATTAATTTTTAAGTCTTTAACTTGTTAGAAAAATGGATAACTTACGTGATTTTGTTAAATGAGTAATTCAAAGTTACGTTTTCATTTTATGGGTTTTACATTGGGTGATAATATATTTGAATCATGTCAATTCACAAAAGAATCAAGTGGATGGTTCTTCCCGATATCCCTCGCGCATATAAAACGACGGACGTTTTATTGACTTTGGGTTCGATGGGTTGCGTCAGAGTGCTTGACATATAATTTAGGTAGTGGGCTAAAAAGGTGCGGAACGGAGCTTAGAGGAGATGATTAGGATGGCGTGTTCTCGGATTACATAACTTTTTTTTATAGTACACTAAGGTCAGTCACAGAAAGATGTACCAGTATTGGGTACCAAATTACTGATCAATGAACATATCAATTTACAGGTTCAGAAATGATCCTTCCCTTATGTTAGGTATAATCAAGCAGTTCAATGTTGAATATTCCATTGCTTAAGGACAGAACGTACCCGACTAAACTGACAAAATTGTCAAAAATTAAAGAAACCCAATCATACACTTCATGTGACTAATTCCTGCCTTCCCCTAATCTAGTTTCTTGCAACCTTATGCATGTTTTCTGCTTAAATTCAACACATAGAACTAACAACTTTATTATTAATACTGTCCAGAATTAAAAAGCATAAATAAAATAATTAACAATTTCTAGTATAAAACATTAATTTCATTTGTTTCTCTTATCTGTACTTTACTTCAATCAATATTTATATATATCGATGTTAAACTGCAGTTAATATTGTATATATTTTACACTGAATTTCATATAAATTAATCGTATTCGTATTTCGGGAAAATTACTTTTTCGAACTGTTTCTCGTTGGAAGCTAATCATTTATATGATCCGATTAAATGACCTATTTACAATTTTATCCAACTTTTGAGATATTTTCTTGTCTTTTTGACTGATAGTACATTTTTTTAAATAAATTGTGAAAGACTTACCATGGACAAAAGTACAAACTAATGAAACGATAAAGATGTGGAGGAGACTCGTCATCTTACAGTATGAACAATGTAATAATGAGAACAAGAACTGACTCTTCCCCAAACAAACTGCATTGTTTTGTGGAACAGCGAATACCGGAAACAAAAATCTGTCGGTGATGATAATGGTCATCGAATTTGGTTGAAACAATTTGGTTGGTGGTTAAGATAATAAAAAGTAATGGATGATTATGAGTTGATATTAGAGAGCACTTGAGTATTTTGACCTGTTGCTGAAAGTTCATAATACTGTACTGTATCACTGTAGCCTACAACAATAAAAGTGTAGCGAAAGAATAATACTAAGCATATGCCTAGAACATTTCGTATATCGTTTTTAATTTTTGTTATTGCGTTTAGCATGTTTTTTCAATATCAAATGTCCTGTTAAAAACAGCCATTGCTGTGTTCGTATAGGTCTGCATAAAATTTATAATATTTATTTTATCATCTATACTGATTAGCTTATGGCAAATGTTTTTGACCCATAATAAAACAAATTAAAAATTATCTAGTCTCTTTGCATTTTCTATTTAAAACCAATCAAGAGCTTTTATCTTTTTCCTTTTTTGATTTTTTTTGCAAGTAATGCAACATATAATTCTAACATTTACTTTAGTTATTCAATCCCTTTGATAACCAATGTACCTGTCTCTTATACACATCTAGATGTGTATAAGAGACAGATTTATAATTTGGAGGAATGATGGGTTGGTGAAACCCTAAACATGTCTTTTATTAAACCTTTTGTGTTATTTCTAAGATGTCTGGTTTTTTGTTTTTTTGTCAAGCTAACGTCCATTTAGTTAAATTATCAAGAATATAAGTTCAAGAAGTTTACCTCTTCCCTTATTAAGGAAAAACGAGAAGTTATTTACTGTATTCGTTTGATTAAATTATCGAACATAATAATAGGGCATGTTTTTGTGAATTGGGACTATTGTGAGTGAAAATTATATCTACCTTGTAATTTACAATGAACAGAATTTAGATAGGAAGCACACTTAAAATTAGTTAAAAATTTCTAGAGCATTTTTATTTCACAGACACGATGACGTGGTTGTTAAAGGTACTCGAAATACTTAATTTATGACGTCATTGTCATAAGCGAGATTGAGTGAAAGTAACATCGGTGTTTTTGTAAAATTGCGATAGGCCTATTACTACTTGAATAACCTGGAATAGACCTACTAACCAAATATCTGTGTCATCGGCTATATGTTTTTCAATAATGACTATGAAATTCAATTGACTAATTATAATTTTAAATACCTTATGTTTTGCTAATGAAAGATTTGAAATTCGGAAAAACAGGGATCTATGCAGATAATATCAATAACAGACCTATATTAAATGATTGTGGTACATCATGTAGATAATTCTGAAAAAGACAGTATTGTTTTTGTTGAAAATATCTCGACGTTTCGATTTAGCTACTTCAATGGACATCAGGAGAATAATTTCTGCAATTTAAAACAGGGAAACACTTAAATGATTCGAAAGTGAACACCAAGTAGCTCACTTTCCAATCATATAAAAATGTCCCTAAGTATATGAGGATAGCCAAGTTATGTTTACATTATGCTACATTATTTCTTGTTGCTTAGATTGGTTTTTTTTTCTAACCACATCTGACTCACCCCATTCACTGTGTGTATTGTTGTATAGTTTAGTGTTAATATTTCTGCTCCGGTAGCTCATTTGACAGTTTACGCGAATTGTACGTAACATTAGTTAAGTTAGCTACTAAGCGCTATAGTTTGCTCACTGTTTATTTTTGTTTATTTCTCATTATGTTTAGTACCGCCCATGCGTTGTTGATAGGCCAATTAAGTTTCAGTAGCTTGCTGTTAAGTATCTATCACTTACGCTGATGAAGTGGAGGAAATATACGTACAACTTTACTTTTGTTTGAAATTCACAATTCAGTTTTTTTGACAGTCACCTCCAGCAAAAAGTATGGTCAAAATACAAGGCAATGAAAATAATATAATATAATATATAATATAATACATAATATAATATATAATATATATAATATATATATATAATTTTTTAAAAAGCGAATGAGGTTTTATGTGTGCAATATGATCTTAAATTTGGTTGAAAATGTTGGATGAGTTTAAGCAATTGGTCATTGAAACACTGGTGTATAGTTTGAGTGGATGCATAAATCGAAGTTTTCACAATTAAGAGTTATCGGTCTTTGCCAAATATGGGGCACTTCAACATTTTCTAATATATTGCTAATTCTGTTGAAAGAGTTAAAACTATTCAAATTACTGTGCTGTTCATCCAATGTTCTGTTTTCTAAGAGAGCGTCAATGACCAAGGATTCGACACATATAATTAAGCTTTCATCAATTTATAGAAAAACATAATTTGCAAAGATAAAATCGGGATATGAACATAATTCACCTCTGACTGTGTGATTCGGTGTTCTTTTATCAACACCAACAAACAAAGCTTTACAAAGTTTAATATTAATTGCTTCACCTGGAATATATATCTATAAAATTAGCTTCGTTAAATTTTTTTTAGAAGATAATGTGTCCAAACTTCGGTACCACAGCGCATAATAAGGTAAGTTAGGATTTTTACGGAGGCTAACATTGTTAGAATAAAGAAATTAAATAGTATTCCGTAACTTAGAGACACTTTTTAGGGCTTTATATCTTAAACAATTCATCAATTTGCTGGTACCCATTGATACAGCTGGGTAGACTGAAAGACACAACGAAAATGCACAGCCAAGGATTCTCGTGGTTGGGAAACCATACTATTCGCACTGTGCCAAACTGCTTCCACATGCTTAAACGCGCTTATATAAGTTATTATTCTATATGCTTGGCATTTGAACTTAATTTTGTGCAACGTTGACACAGATTTTTTAAAATTTTATTTCAATTGACCTGAGAATGAGTTTATTAACTCATTACAATAATTTGCAATTCAAAAAAACAATTTATTTATGATATGAAATCACAGATACGTAATTAAACAAAATTTTTGTTTTTTGTTTCTGGTTTCTTGATTCGAGTGCAATGTTAATGAACAAATATTCTTTCTTTAATATTTAACTTTCTGGATGCACAAGATAGAATATTATGAATAAGAGTAATGACTCAGAAATAAGGGTGGAGACTGCATAGAGTACGGTATACGGTATAGATTAGAATCCTACTGTATAGGAAAATACAAGAAATCCACATTGTTAATGGTCAAAATTAACAAGATTGTATTTATACGAAGTAACACATATACCAATGCCCATTCAAGGATTGAGAGGAAAACAAATCTGGTTTGATGTTAAGTTTTTGCTTAAGGTGTCAAAAATATGAATTTGAATGATCCTTTTCCATATATACAATACTTTGTTATTGTATCAAAACAATTACAGTTGTTTTGATACAATAAAAATAAAGTGTTGTATTGGTTTTATCATTTTGCACACTCACAACTTTCTTGGGGTCTGGCTTCGCCCCATCGCTGCTGTAAACTATGCCGAAAAATGTTATCGCTTTTTGTTTTATGTTACATTTTTGTTGAGTTGAACATTAACCCCGATTGTTTTGCTACCGTCATCAATGTGTGAAGATTCGCATCGTGTTCCTCTTCAGTTTTTCCAAATATTGCTACATCATCAGCAATGCCAATTGTACCGGGACATTTCTCTAGAATCATGTCCATGCGTTGTTGGAAAACGTCTTGGGATACGTTAAGTCCGAATGGTAGTCTTAGAAAGCAATATCGACCTTTTGGTGAGTTAAATGTCAATTTTTGGGAAGCAGTGTCTAAATGAATAGACCAATACGGTAACCATTTTTGCCCCGTTTAATTTGTATGTCAGCTCCTCAAGGGTTGGGGTTTTATGGTGGCTCCTTTTGATTGCCATATTCAAGTCTTTTGGGTCGAGGCATATCCTTACTGATCCGTCAGGTTTGATTGATTAGGTTAGTGAACTCACTCAATCTGTTGGCTCATTTATTTTTTTATGATGCCCTTCTTTTCCATATCGTCCAGCGTGGCATTGATTTTATCAGCCAATTTTATAGGTGTCTTCCTACAAGCATGCACAACTGGTGTAACATTTGGGTCGGTTACGATGTGATACAGTTTGCTAAAATTTCCTATACCATCAAATCTGTCAGGGTATCGAGATATCAAATCAGTGATGTCGGTGATTGGGCAAGATTTGTTTGTTTTTTGTCGGTCTCGACACTGCAGTTAAATTTTATGAGATCAAGTTTTTGAATTGTCGGCAATCCCAATATCGCTGGGCCTTTGCAGTCCACTACAAAAAATGTTTCTTCTGCCCAATCTCTATGTACAGGATGTTGGCATTTTATTGGCAGTATTCCATAGCAACAAATAGGTTCATCGTTGTATGCTATAAGTACAATTGATGATCGTTTCAGAGCTCCTTTTTTAGGAAGTCCGTCATTTTTTACATGATTTGGGTCCTCAAGGGCAGTGTATTCCCCTCAGCCCCAGTGTCGACTTTTACTGTCAAATCTGCTTTGACGTTTTGTATACCTGGTAGCTGTATATCCAGTTTGGTGAATTTCTCGGTAGACGTGGCACTGTTAATGTGTACCACGTTGAATGATAATTGTTCTATATGTTGTTCTAACACATCGAGATCATCATCAGAATCATATATTACTGCATGTACTCCACTCCTATTTTTCAATTTTCCAGTTCCCCGACTTTTCAATTTAGGCCTTTGTTTTGCATTGTAATGCTTTTTGTTATGACTGTAATGGTCCTGATCATGTTGATTAGGATAGTTAGTTGATCTGCACATTGTTGCCCAGTGGTTCATTTTTTCACATTTCCAACACGTTGTGCCATATGCAGGGCAGTCTCGGGGAGGGTGTATACACCCACATTTCTTGCATTTATCATGCTTATTTTGGGTCATGTGGCTAATTTTTGCAGATGGGTTATTTGACTGAAAGTCATTAAGTTGCTTGTGATGCAAAAGTGAAGCTTCATGTCCTCTTGCAAGAGTGATAGCCTCATCTAAGGTATATTCGATATTTTTAGTAAGCAACTCCTTTTGGAGGTCTTTGAAGATTGTTCCAATTGTCATTTGTTCAATAATTCTACTATCCTTTTCTGCATCGGCTAATGCACATTTTGCTGCATGAAATTTAAGTTTAGTTATATAATTGTCAATTGGTACACCCGGTTCTTGTTTTAATTTTTGGAGATACATCCTTGAAACGCGAAAATTGGTTTGCGGTTCTATTTGTTCCTCATATTTTCGCCATGTAACAGTTAATCCCCACGAATCATAACGTTTTAAGCCTTCTTCACCCACCATCAATAGTAGGTGGTTTATCCTTTCGTCTGCTGCGATATTTTTTACTTTAAAATACAATTCAGTGCGGCGCTTGAACATTCGAAAAGTGTCTCCCATATTTGGCGAGTTCCAATCCATGAAAGGTTGTTTATCAGCCATCTTTGCTTTGTTCACACACAACAAATACAATGTTCATTTAAGCAATTTACCTCACAAAGGTTGTTGAAGTTTGTTGAAGTTACTTTACTATCCCACCGCTGCCACCATGTAATATCTTCTTCTAAGATATTTACTGTTGAAACACAATGATGATACAAATACAACTGTAGTATTTTCTATACTACTATAAGCCTTTATTGGATCCTTGGTTTTACACTGTTAACTGTTCGAAGGATAAAATGATGTATGTTTAATAGTCACTATGATTATACATCTTAGGAATGTTGTGGTTTTATGCACTCTACGTTGGTAGGTTCATTTAGGGTCGAGTTGTTATTTCCTGCATATCTAATATGATATGACAATACATACAATAAATAACGAGTAAAATAGTATCAGATATATGCTACAAAAATGAATGTATTTGAAAAGAAGCGAGCAGCAATATATATATATATATATATATATATATATATAAATGTATATATATTTATATATAAATCTACAATGGATTTATATCGTTTTACATATAAAAAACCATAAAAACAAGAATTCCAAATATTTTCATTGACCAGAAAAATGACAAACTTAATTTCTGTATTATTCTACCAACATGGGTAATCACCAGAACTTCATGGTAAGACTTGATATCAATTATCTTGTTCTTCTCAGATTAGTAGAACCTAAATTATCAAAATAGAAAATAAGATTTCTTAACTAAACAATTTTCTTATGCATTTAAAGAGGTTAGTTATGTTTTCTTATTGTTGTTTTTTTTCCCTATTTTATATATTTATTGGATTGCACTTTTGAATACGCACTCATTAGAAAGTGGAACCCCATGTTCAACTGGTGGTTTGCCGGTTTGCCATAATAAAATGTATAGACTGAAATTAACTAACATTTAGGCCTGGCATTTAGAAATCTGCTACTGCAGGTTATTGTGTATATCCTCAATTGACATGTACGTGTGTAACTCTTCATAATCTGAATCCTCACAAAGTGATTCCAACTTTATCACCTTGGAATGCTCCGTCTTGTTTTTCTTCTTAGAATTATAGAATCTTAATTATAAAAAAAAAAACTATGTCATATTAATATGCAATAAGTTATAAAATTTGCATAATACATCTATAATTACTTAGGCCTATGTAACGACTGGTTTAATTTTTAATCTTTTTAGTATTGGTTGTAACTATTTCTGTTTATACATAGAAATTCAAATTGTCTACAAACATACTGGTAAAGCAGCATAGCACCACAAATGTATTTAAAATTATAATAATACAGGTATGCAAAATATGATAATTGAGAGATTATTAGACTAAGAAAGCTGCGATATAATATACTGGCAAAAATGATTATAGTGGCATTTGCACGCAGTAATCTAACTTGTACTGTAGTGACATTAAAATGTTATAAGCCTACACTTTCATTTTTTTTTCCTGAAGGTAATGGGGATTAGCGAAATAACTGGCAAGCGAAAAGCCTTTGACCTGCCCACGATGTCATTGCCCATTTTAAGTATTACATAACTTCTACATAACTAAGTCCTATCTATTGCCCATGGTCAGTGGCATACTAGAATTTATGCAGTATTTTCATATAAATAAGTAATGGCCCTATATTGGTCAATGTTGAAGATTCAGTGCGTAAGCTTTTGCATTATGCAAGATTAAAACTAAATATTATTGCAAGAGAAGAAGAGCAATATTTCAACAATGAAAACAACACAACACCTGCAACAGAAGATGAGTGCTGGATACATCACCAGGATGACGACACAAAGAATACCTACTCCCACTAACATGTAACCAGGTACGGATAATGCAATATTACCTTTAAATGGTAAATAAATTTAAACAAATCAAATCAAAAAGCTTATCTTTCTTATGCAATTTTGATATATGTCATGTCTTCTTACCCAACTATCTGGATTCTATATATATAAAGATATATTATTAGCTTGGAGTTAATATAATTTTTTAAGGAATCTAGATACAGAAAATGAGATATGCAGTCATATTATCTAACAACTGTTTTTTTAAATTTCAAAGTCACTGGTGTATGGCAGGAATTCGCACAATTAAAGATATAACTAATAATGATGGGTCATTCCTTTCACAAAATGAGTTCGATTTAAAGTATCAAATTAAAATTTATTTTCTTCTGTAAAATACGAACCAATATTCTGTCCCAGTGTCTTGGAACATTAAAAGAAAATATGGAAATAGCAAACGAACGTTTTGTACTGGTAGGTATGAATCTGTCTTTAAATAAAAGAACGTGTATCATTCCATTGTGGAACATATTGGTAGGTCTACTGATATAAATGAAAAAGAACACAAGTGGTCATGGGTACAGGATATTGGAAACAGAAAAAAACATTTGCCTACATCACGAACTAACGATCGATAATAAAATTAAAGTTTTTCAGTTAATAAATTTATGCATAAAATCTTTTTCACCAATGTAAAATTGTTTATGTCTGTTAATTTTTAAGGACATATTGTTTCGCTATTTAATTACCGTATATTTACTTCTTTTGTTCACTGTAATTAATGTGTTATGCAAATGAAAAAATAAAAAAAATTATCTTTCGTAATAAACATAAGAGAATATACAGAATATTCACGATTTAAACTTGTTTTTTATAACAATATGAAAGCACAATATTACAAGAAAAAAATTGAACAAAATTGAGCAATTAAGGAAAATATAACAAAAGGATGGAGGATACTTTAATTGGCCTTCTGATTGATCCCCCAAAATCATAACGTTATAATAATAATAATAATAATAATAATAATAATAATAATAATATTAATAATAAGTGTAATTATCTTTTAATGATATTTTTTCAGAAGATTCGATAGAAATATTTTGCTCTTCTTGACGCACCTGATGCAAGTAATCTGTGTATGTCATCATCCTTTTTTTGTGGACGATTATATTATATAATAAGCATATATTATTATATACAAAAAAAAAAACATAACAGTTAACATAACAAAAGAAAAACATAACGTATTATAATACTGTATTGATAAAGACGTTCTTACTTGATTCGTCTGTTGTTATATGTAATACTTTGCTTATTCCATCACCCTTAGAATTGAAAGCCTTTACACTGAAAGCGTATTCAGTAAATGGCTTAAGGTCGTCAACTACGCACTGAAGCTCACTTGTCACAACGTTACTGAAAAGTTCGTGGCCATCTGCATTTTGCAAGCTGAATTTGTAGCCTATGACTAGACCTCTTCTATAACCACACTCTACTTGAGACCATGCAAAGCTGGCTGCTGTGGCTGACACAGCGGTAACATTAACTTCTTTTGGACCATGTTTAGGAACTACATAAACAAAACAGAATAACACGTATTATCATCATCATCATCACAGGCCTGGAACTTTTTAAAAGTGTATATCATATCAGGTGCTCAGGGCACTGCGAATCTTTCACTCGATCGTGGACCAATGCGTCTTTGGGGTTTTAGAAGAAAATGATAATTGAGATGATTATAACAGCACAAAAAACCATATAAAACTGCGTCCATATAAATATGCGTCTTAAATCTTCAATAATGGCATTTATTATAGTTAGCCTTGCAATCTTAAGCTTGCTCCACATGCGTAACGTTGCATTGCAGCAGCAGTAACTCTATAATATGCAGTGTCAAGAATGTCTCTTCGTCCCACTTAAACCTTTGGACCACAAGAAACCGTCTCCTAATGCCTGACCATGCACTCACTCTACCTCGATCAAGAGCAAGCACCTTTTTACATATGTCTATTCCAATTTGGAACACTCTCTGCCTGTTCATGTTGTAAGCACAATATTAATAACGGCATGCAAGCTGTCCAAAAAAAACCAAAAAAAACCCCAAATAAATTCCACAAGAAACCGCCTCTTAATGTCTGCCCATACACTAATTCACTCTACCTCGAGCAAGAATAAGCATCATTTTACATACGTCTATTCAAATTTAGAACACTCTCGCCTGATGATGTCGTAAGCAAGCTTTAAAAAAAAAACAAATTATATTCCTTAAAAACCATAAATTCATGACTTAGTTTTCATTATTTCTCTGAGCAGCCAAGGACCAGCAGATATGAAACTCTGCCTCTCCAGGGAATCCAACATTGTTAAAAAATGTCTAATGTTGGCTTTTGTTCACATGAGCAGCATATGTTTTTTTAAATCAGTGACAAAATCACTGATTTGCACTCCCCACAACCCCAAGTGCTCTTGGTATAATACGGTAGTGGACCAGTAACTATTTGGGTCCCAGTTTTCCCCTTGTCCGAAGAGTAACTAGACCCCCTGGTGTGATCCATGGAAAAAATCTATGCTGCACATATGAGCAAAAGCCAACAATAAATATTTAATGTCTAATGTTGGCTTTTGTTCACATGTGCAGAATATTTTTTTTTTCAAAACGGTTTAAAAAGCCATTTAACAATGTTGAATTTCCTAACATAGTCAGAGGTTCATGTATGCTGGGTCCATGGCTGCTCAGACGGTTTGAAGCCATCTGAAGCCGAACCATTTTCTACAATATAAATGTTGATTTTTAAATTGTAAGTGGGTCTTTTCCTTTAAAGAGGAGTGTTTGCTAAAAATGGGGGTTTGAACGAACTAGAGAAATCCATCTTGTTCAATCCATATTGTTTTACCTTTCTGAGGAGTTATAAATTCAAGAGCAGATTCCGGGCCAAGTCCTGCACTTGTTTCAGCGCTGATAGTGACGCGATACCTTGAATATGGCTCCAAAATTAACAAATTTACTTCAGCATCTTCTACTGTAAAATATTCATTTCTATCAACTTGTTGACAATGATCCATTTCAATCAAATTTGCTTGAATGTGGTATTTTAAAATGTCACATGTCGAAGGTCTGTCCCATACCAAGGTAGATTCAAGGACGGTGATATTTTCTACGCTCTCTGGGACTAATATATAAAAATATAAAAAAAAAACTGTAATCAACTACATTATATTAATATAAATATTAATATTATAGTTAATTATAATATTAATATTATAATTAACTATATATTATATACTTTCGGCCTATCATTCACTGTAATCAACAATATAATTACCAAACATGTCGTGCATTTAAAGCACATGTATGTTTTTGTCATAATAGCAGATCCGCTTTAACTAAGTGGACATCTTTAAAAATAAACAAGAAATAATACCTTCAACATTTGTTCTTGCTTTAATACTGTCACTCCTTTGGGCTTTATTGCCTCTGCCACTCACCATGAATGTGTATGAGGTACAAGGAATCAGGTCTCTGATCCTCACGGTTCTGGGCCTAACAGCAGATTCGGAAACCTATCTTTAGAATAGTTGTACCTATCTATAGCACATTTCCTGTGACCAGATGGAATTTTTTCCCATGTAAAAATTCAGTGATCGTGCATCCTCTATACACTTCTCCTATACCCTCTACTTATAAGCCTACTTCTTGCTGAGCTTATCTTTGCGGTGTGCAATGTATCAGAGATTTTGTTTACTCTGAACATAGAGAAAATAGAACAGAACAGCTGTATAGTATTTTATTTGTGTGGATGATACCTCAAAAAGTAGCTCAACTTGCGCAAAATCTTTTCGGAATTCAGCCCTTATTATTTTTCCGAAATGAGCTGAACGATTTCTGGCCTCAGCCTATCCCAGCCACTTATTTTGTTCCCCATACAGTTAAGGCAGACATTATAGAAGGAGCTATTTAATGTCATTTATAGTGAACGGATAACATGAATATGCATGCATAGCTTTTTTATCGCGAGTCGCGAAAGCAGTGGCTGTGATTGTGGATGAAAGATTTAATGAAAGGTACGGCATATAGTACCGTAAAGTAGGGTTAGGGTAGGACAACATCTGGTAGTCGGTCTAGTTTAGTAGACACAGTGAAAATTGATGGACTACGGTATTGTAATAATAATATCTCTATGTCTAGACACTGTTTACGTACATCATGGTCTTTGATAAAAGCAGTACGTTGAACCTATCGCTTATTTCAGTAGTAGTTGTAAAGATATAGCATACATACTCACTGCTAAATACTACTAATATTCAAGATTATTTTGCTTGTTTTTAAATCACTTCTTTTAAACAACCATCATATTTGCTACATTTTCTTACGCCTGCATATTCTCCAACTCGTACACTTCGTTCTTCCAGTAAATTTCTTCTTCAAGGGGCCCTTCAACGAGAAAAAGCTTAAAACATATGGACAACGATTTTTTTCCGTGTGGTACCTTATCTTTGGAATCTTTGACCTCTTTCTGTTCGACAATCTTCAAATTTAAACTCATTTAAAACTAATTTAAAACACGTTTTGTTTACAAGATCACTTTAAATGGGTTAATTGTTTATTGCGTCTTTGATAGTGTTTTTGAATTGGCGTGTTATAAATTTCTGCATATTATTAATGATTTTGACTGAAGGATATAAACGTTAAAAAATGCTCGGACAATTCTATGAATTGTTTTATTGTTATTTTTGTTCATATTGCAAATGAACGAACATTTCATTCATATGCAATATGAATAAAAGTAAAAGGCTTAGATTTATATGAAAGCATATATATTATAAATATTAATTTTACCAAAACTGACGATGCTCTATACTGATGCACTGTTTATAGTAAACGTAAAAATAGCTCATTTGAAACTACCAAAAACAGATAGAAGTAAAGCACTGTTTTCACTGATTTACAGGCGGTTCTGCAAAATCCTTCAATTTTACCAGCCAATTATAATCATGCAAAAGAATATAGCATATACGCTCACTGTCTGTTAATTGACAGTGATTTTTTTCTCATAAAAATGTTGTTTATTGTAAAATTATAACGTAACAACTGTGTCTGAAAACTCGTAATTTGCCTCCGTGAATTTCTAAATGTTCATATCCCTTCCGATAGGGGCATACAATTGCTACAAAAAACACATATGTCTACTCAAAGAGCCAGATTCAATATTTACAATACTCTGCTTATTTATACTTTCAAAGACCATGCTGTAGACCAAACTGTGTCTAGTCATAGGGATATCATTAATTTTGTCACACTGTGAAAAAAAATAATGCGGCCAGGCCAGGCTTGCTAGGCCGAACCAATTCGAGCAGATGGGCTCGCGGGCCGAATGTGGGCGGGGGGGGGGTCAAATCCTGGTTTGCGGCCAGCAGCCAGGAAGAGCCTATAGCCCTTGAAAGATTGACTGTTCTATTCACTCGGCTCCGCCTCGTTGAATGGAACAGTCAATCTTTCAACTCAATATTCTTCCCATATTGCACTCATAAACATTCATTATTTGTATATTATTATAATGAACTATATTGTATTTTAATGTCATTGTTATGGCAAGGAGGTATATTAATACCTCCTTGGTTGTGGTAAGTGATAATTATTTTATCTTTTTACCTGCAGGATTCATCGTAATGTTGGGACCACTTGCAAATAAACCACATCCTGTTGATGTGCATGCTGCCACTTGTGGTGTTACAGATTCACAAGGGAATCCACCTGTTACGGTTGCAGGTGACACACCAACTGTGATGGTATTTCCAATTACATGCCCGTCTCCATCAATGATTTGTACCTTGTAATGTATAATTATTCCTCCTGTCTGTATACCAAAGCGGACATCAATTTCTCCTTGAATATCGTTTGTTGCGTTTTGGCTTATTATTGCCTGTATATCCTTTGGCCCCGCAGGAGCTTCTGTTCGTAAGGTATATAGAATTAAGTGTCTCAAGATGTAAAATATACAAAATAACAAAAAAAAGAAAAAAATAAAGAAAGAAAAATTGATTGATTGGTTGATGAGGTTATCAATCATTGCTTCCTTTATACATCACATTAAGCTGTTTATTATTATATTATATATTATATGATCACATCTGTTGAATGTTTCTTACAGTACCAAAGTAAATGATCCACCTGAATTCATTGTAGTTACAAACGATTCTTATAGTTTTTTTTTCCTAATGGTATGAGGCCAAGTTGGCGCTCCATGACTTTTCAATGACTATAGAACACCACTACATAATATGAAAATTCTATGGATCGCATGATATATATATATGTGTATATATATATATATATATATATATATATATATATATATAACATGATTTTCTAAATAACTAACTTTTTTTACCTAGTTGACAATCATTCCCTATCCACAAATGTTTGCACTTCCTTTCTCCACAACTTCCAGTAATTCTATTACATGGCTCATCATCTTCACAGTGACAGTAGTACGCACACAGTTTCCCATACCTTCCATCAGGACATATGTCAGGAACTACACACAAAGGACACATTTTAAAACTATTTTAGAAGTAAAGCATCACAAACTTAAAAGAAATAATAAAACAAACTGTTGAATCAATTTAAAATAAAATTGTGTTTTATTTAAATACTAGACGGATCAGCCTTTGTAAAAATGCCCAATAAATAAACCACATAGCAACGATGGAAAAGGTAACTCAAGAGGTAGGTAAAGTTGGTCACATTGGAATAACAGGAACTCTCACTGGTTAAAGCCAGGAACTCCAGAACATGAGGCCCCAGGATATTCGTCCGCAGTTTTATTGCGGCCCCAATGGCCAAGCGGTCTTTTGAGCAGTAGAACGTGCAGAAAAAACGCCCTTAAAACACCAAATAGTTCCTGTTCCCACATACACTCTACCTGGACCCAGCTTTCTTGGGTAGTAGGGCCTAAAGAAACTACTCAGAGTTCATGTGAAATTTTTCTTGTTAGTTTATAAAAAAGAATCCATATAAATTTAAAATTCAGGTCCCACTTAATTGAGGGATTCTCTTGTATAGGTTCCATTTAGTGCCTCTCTCAAAAATATGCTACTCTTGCAGACCAGGAAAGTTTTTTTTTTTTTTTTTTTTTTTTTTTTTTTTTTTTTCTATAAGCATTTTTAAATCTATAAGCACCACTCCAAAATAAGCGTTGCAACGTATTAGAAATATATTTTATTTTAACGTCACAGCTCTAATTGAGAAAATCTACCTAACATCATTTAATATTTTGTATAATATGAATAATAAAAAAATTCTCACAGATTAAATCTAACATTATAAAAAGTAATAAAGACCCACGGTACCATTTTAGCACTAAAATAATTTGCAAACGTGCCTCTCTGTAATAAAGCCATCCAAATTTGTGGAAATAAATGCCTCTTTCTACACAATCGAGCCAAGCCAACAAAAAAGACGAAAATAAAAAAAATGATAGGTTGATCTACAGTATCGACATAATTTATAGGCCTGGATTTTATTACCATAAATATAATTTATATGAATTACAACGTCAAAATGCAAATAAGATATAATCTTCTTGGTGACACTTTACAATGTTGGAAGACAATACATAAAGGGTAGATAAAAGAAACCTTGACAGTTTTTCCCATGATAACCATCTTCACATGGTCCATTTGGACATCCAATACTTGGATCGCATACTACACCATCTGCACAGTGGCATTCCTCACTGCATGTTGATCCATATTTCCCCATTTCATCACATCCTATAAACCAATAATAGTTCCTAGTTGTATACTTTCAGTTTGACATTAGTTGTGGTATGCCTGCTATCAATATATTTCACACATTGAACAAAAATTGCAGAGATTAATTATTCAGTTTTTGAACATGATACTACAGTATTTCTATTCTAGTCAATTCAAATTTGAATGGAGGATATTCAACAAATGTTATGTTATTTGTTCCTCGTCAACAATTTCAAAATTTTAATAATAGTTTTTATTACAGAGGTACATCTTCCGTTGAGTCAGCAATGTCGTTAGAGCCACCCTCGCAAACGATTTTAGTTGAATAAACAAACTAGAGCAGTCACTCCATAGAATGAATCTATTCGGCTTTGTGCTTACCGAACAATACGCAGTCCGTGTATGGGCGATTCCATTATTTTATTTCACGGTCAAGTGTAAAAAAAAATTCGAATTTCTGTGACCTTGACCCTGTCCTTGACCTTTTCTTCGTAAAATGTAATCATCTCTTTCTTATATTATGTACTATCTACAAAATTGTATGATTCCTTAGCTTTTGCGTAATATTACTAACAGACAGACAGACAGATAGGGGTGACTACATAACCTCCTTAGCTGAGGTAATAAAGTATAAAAAAAGGCCAACATGAAAATAAATACCAAAACACCCCCCCCCCAAAAAAAAAATTAAATTAAAAAAAATAGAACACCATGAAGAAGGAAAACAAAACCATAAATAATCTAAATCCAATTCTGTCAATGCAATTAAATTTCTACAAATAAACTGCAGAATATATATTGAAAAACTTTACAAAAGTATACATATTAGAGTAATTAATGAAAAATATGAACGTTGCAGAAGGCTAAGACTTTAAAAGCAATGGAGTTTAAATGTATGTATGGAGTTTAAATGTATACGTCAAACTTAAAAACGAAAAATATTTATGTAATAAAAGCAAGAAAAAAATAAATAAAATCCATTTGTGAAAAAACATACATAATTTAGATAGGTAGTGGTAGTTATTGGAAGATATTACTGTATACATGACTGTAATGTCTTTGGTTTGGTACTTTCATTAAAAAAACAACGTGCAAAGGCAGTGTACAACTGAAATGGAGCACATTTTACAAGAAAAACATCAAACCAGATAAATATAAAAGGCTAGAAAAAAACCAAGCAATCATTACAAACACGGTACATGATAACTAAAATGCCCAAACATTTACTGCATATTACATAATTTATTAAACAAAATTTAAATTTTTCTTACCCTTTTTGCAGTTAAGACCACCATATCCAGCCATACAAGAACATCCTAGTGGATCTGGAACACACGCTAACTTTCCAAGACAACCAGGATTTCTAGAATTACACACAATTGAGCAGTTTCTTCCCCACCTGTTGTTTCCACAGCCTAACAAAAACCGTAAACATTAAATAGGCTCATTTAAAACTAATGATACATATAAAAAGATTTTAAAATAATTATAGTAATAGTAATAGTAGTAGTAGTAATGGTAATAATAGGTCGATTAAAAAAAGGTGCAAATAGCAAAGTCTCAAAGCGCCATGTCCAAGTAAAGAAAACGTAAAGTGAACGTAAAGAAAAAGCAGACAAAATAATATAAATGCAGGCGATTTAAAGAAAATAGAAAAAGCAAGAACAGACTATTCTAGAATTAACCAAAAAAGGAAAACCACAAAAACAGACTAGTGCAGGGAACGAAAACCATTGCGCCGTTTTTATTTTCGCAGTTTGAGAAAGACTTTTTTTCAGCAAGACCATTCTGGTGGTGAATTTGGCAATACACTAGGAGAAGATTTTTTACACTTTTCAGCAGAGTGTACTGGACTGCGTTCTTTAACGTGCAGCTGAGAATCGTCTCTTTTCAAAGACGGTGTGCTACCGTAATTAGTATTTCAGTTCCAGCTAGAGAGGAGGGTTAACTAGAATTAGACCAGAAACCGAAGATTTGAAAGGATCTCCACTGTTCAGCATTAACACAGTGGTTAGCATTTTCAACTAAATAATAATACCACTACTGGTTTAAATATCATACAGATGTATGTCTTAGTGGTAGCGTTACGTAACATGTGGGGACCTGGGCATGGTGAGTCTTGAAGAAGTGGGGTCCTGTCCCCTCCCCCGCTCTCTATCAGCCTATGAGCATGACATCACTAGTCTCTACTCCTCCCAGTTCTCTTATAAATATAGTTGAAAGGTAGTTAAATTCAAGAAAATTGATAAAGGTACATTAACTATGGATTGTTAAAATTTAATTATATCTATACTTATATCATATTGATGTTTATATAATTCATTAAGAGGAAAATGGACAATTGTGTGTAAGCAGCTGAAAACAAAATGGATGAACATCATATTTTGTTTGTATTCTAAAAAAATAATTTACCAAAACTACAATCAGTTGTATTGAATCCTGGGGGACAAACGCATAATCCGGTGACATCATCACACACTCCCCCATTATAGCAAGCAGGACACACGTTTTGACAATCTGGTCCCCAACGAGCAGCTGAACAACCTGTTGGCAAAAAAAGGACATCAATGATTATTGAAGTCCAGTGAAATACATTGGTATCACCATTGTGCATTTGTGAGCGAAACTCTGAGCCTTAGGCTGGGGGGGGGGGGTCCGGTGCCCCCGTCAGGGTCAAGGTGCAGGGGTCCGGAGGAAAGCCCCAACAAAGGGCCTCAGTTAATAGATTTTTGAAACGTATAATTCGTGAAAATTTTATTGAAATTTACGTTCATTTATTATTTACATCCATGGGTGTTGTTGGGGTACCTGAAGAAGTAATGGTTTTTGTCCATTACACCAGTAAGCCTACATTATAACATCTGCAATCACCAGAGAAGTTATTAAAAATCAACGGTTAAAAGAGCTGACAAATGAAATTCAATGATGCATAGCATTTTGTGATATTTGGGAACAATTTTAGTGAAACAGGTTTAAAAAAGTGGACCTTTTAAAATTAGGGGGCTTTGGTGGATTCTGACCCTCTGCAACCCCTGCCCACGGCCCGTTTCCAGTCTCACGCGGCCATCTTGTCTGAATCCATCTGTGTGCATGAGACCATCTCATGTAACATAATAGGTGAACATCGTTAGGATATCTCAGAAAGCGAACACAACATTGCAGCAATATCTGCAACATTATTTAGATAGCCTTCGAGGTAGTAACTAAAATGTTGCAGGTATGCAATATATATTTTGCTTCTGTTTAACACAAAGAAAATTCTTCAAAACTGTGTAAGGGTTCCGATGGCGGACAATCTTGACTTTATTGATTTTTAATAATTTTAAATCTTTCTTTTTTCTGCGCTACTGCCGTCGCTGATACTTTTTTGCTGTCGCTGTTTGCTGGTATCATTTATTGTTGTTCTCATGGAGTTTCTGGGAATATCCAGAAACTCCATGAGAATAACAGTATATTGTTCCTTGCTTGCTGCGCTGTTCTGCGCTGCGCTGCGCTGTGCCTTGCTGTTTTTAATCATTTTTACTTCCTGAGATCAGAGATTTATTTATATACTTTATGTATCCTTAAATCAGTGGAGAAACTTTATACAGCAATTCAGTTTGCTTTTTGTTTATCCTGTCTCTGATTTTTGGTTTTGTTATTTCTGTATGTTTTGTTTTCTGTTTGACGAAATAAATGAAATGAAATATTTATGGTTCTGCGGAAAAAATCTTTAAAATTTAATTGCAATGTTATTATAACGAAAAAATGTTTATCTGAGAGGACCATCTCTGATTAAAGAATGTTTCCATCTAATACATTTTTAACCTCTCTTTTTTAAAATATTTTTATAGAATTGTTTCATATCATATGAGTCCACAAGGCCTAATTTTCATTATAAGTGAAAAGGAGGTCCCCCCAGCTAAACCACCTCTTCAAAGTTCGGGACACAATTGATGTTCAACCAGGGTAAGCAATATTTTAAACACTGTGTTACTGTCCTTATTATATTTAATATCCTTATTAAAATATTGATGCATTTACCTCGTACAATGAGCCTCATGATAGCATGTTTGCCCTCATTTCTTCTGTTTTTTAAATAACATTCATAGATTCCAGCATCAGCCTTTTTAACTTCCTCAATTGTAACGTTAACCATTCCCGACCAACTCTTAATTATATTCTCATTCCGCCTCCATCGCAAATCGGTCACATTACCATCGACCAAAGTCATGTTTAATGTCACTGTTTCTCCAAAGCTTACTGTTTGAGTTCGCTTTTCAGGTTTTATATATGCTGTAATAAAAATACTATATTTATAAAGTAAAATAATTTATATAAACATGTAACATAGTAAAGTTGAGCTTCCTACAATTAAATTCAAAACTGCCTTTGGGACGCTCCCATTAAAAGAATTATTTAAAAAATTGATAATAATAATAATAATAATAATAATAATAATAATAATAATAATAATAATAA
>NW_022712275.1:649283-651426 GCF_011630105.1 Anneissia japonica
ATAATAATAATAATAATAATAATAATAATAATAATAATAATAATGATAATAATACCTTCCCTCGCTAGTATAATTGAAGGAATATATGATGGATCATCATACAAATGCACTGACTTGCAAAAGAATGCACCAACTCTGTGACTTCCAGGCTCGACTGACAAGTACTGACGCACAACAGAACGTTTATCTGAATAGGATAGAGAAAGCTCTATGCCTTCATTTCCAGACATCAAATCATCACCACTACCAGTATCAACTACTCTGCCAAACGTTGTGTTGAGGAGCGCATTGTCCTCTACATATCCTACATAGCTACCAATCACCCCACCATCGTCGGTTCCATCTAGAGAGCGAATAGGTTCTGCAGTGAAACATGTGTGATCTGGAATGTCACCTGATAAAATACAAGTTATAATATCAGTTAAGAATATATTAAAATAGATAAATGATAACACTTGCCCAATTATCTTGATTTGTACAGTACCGTATCTCATGCCCCAATTTCGAGTAAAAAATGTTTTAAATGCTGAAGATTGAACTTCTAATAGACCTTTCCGGAGTGTCAATCAAACTTAACAACTGACTAATCAGAACAACGCTAGGAATACGCGCGCGTCTTACAAACACACGTGTTGTCCAAAAACGCACGTGTTCGCGTATGTTTTAACACTGCCGTCTTGTGGGACCTTAGCAACAATATCCAAGGGGCGGAGCTTAGCGGAAAGGTCCATTGTTGAATTAATAAGACATTTCAAAAACATATTTTGTTTTTTGTTCATTGTAGGTAAACATTTGTTCAATTTTTCCATGCAGAACAAGTTCTAACGCTTTTAATTTTAATACGTAGGACCACTCAAGGTAAAGGGTTAGGATAGTTAAAAAGAAAAAGGTTGACACGGGATTTAAAATGTGCAAGATGAAAGGAAACTGAAAACAATCAGTTGACAAAATATTCCAAAAGAAACCGAATGACGAACAAATGAATTTGAAAAAGGAGGTTCAAGATTGAACGCATGACAAATCAAAGAAAATCTGGTGTTTTCTGGAATATCTACGAACAGATGGTATAAGTTGAAAAAGCTCCACAGAGCAACGGTTCCAAATCTACGAAAAACTGGTCCAATCAGACGGATAACTAGATGTTGAGTTTTATGACGAAGAGAGAGATGACAGGGGGAGTTTCAGACCAAACATATTATAAACAATTAATATTATTATTATCTAGTTACGTTTAGCAGCCAAAGCCAAATAAATAACCTTGAGTATCATGCATCATTTGACATTATGTATTTCTTTTTAGATAGATAAATAGATTGTAAAATTTCCATAGCGCCGCCGGTTTAAAACGGAAGTTGTCACTAGCGCTTTACAATATATTACACAATAAAGAGCAAATACAATAATAAAATTAAAATAATAATAATAATAATAATGAAAAAATATAATAAAATAATAATAATAATAATAATGAAAGTAAATAATAGTAATAAGAAAAATTATAATAAAAAAAAAACAATAACAATAATACTAATAATAATATTAATGTGATAATAATCAAACAAGAAAATAATAAAATAATAATAATAAGAACAAATGATAAAAACAAATGAAATAACAATCAAAGAATAATTAAAGAGAATTAAAAATAATAATAAAAACAAAGAAAATTTGAAACTACTAATCGTAGAAGTCCAGCAGATTTGAGGTGAGATTTAAAAAGGTGAAAGTCAGAAATTGATCTAGCAGCAGGCGGGAGCGAGTTCCAAGTTTCATTGGAAGAAAAGAAAATGAGCGTTGGCCGGTTTTGACATGTTTGAAACGAGGAAGTACAAGATAAGGAGCAGCGGATTGACGGATACATTACATACCAGGCTAAAGAGCATTTAAAGGAAACTCTTTTGGATTGGGAATTGGCATGTCATATTATACAAAGTTTAGATCATATTTGTGGCATTTACCTAGACCCCTGGTTCCTAATATGCGAGCTGAGGGCCAAATATGTCCAATGGCGCCATTAAATCTGGCCCGTGAAAAAAAATAATTTTAAGAACAAATAATAATAAAATTAAAGTAAACCCATTTGATAATAAGTTTCCCATTATAAGTGAAGACAAAACACATCCATATATTGAAGTAAAAAGTC
>NW_022712275.1:651826-654223 GCF_011630105.1 Anneissia japonica
TATTTCTAATTGATAACTACTTTTTTAACAGTTTCTCGTTGGAAGCTAATAATTTATTTAATCCGTTTAAATGAGCTATTTAAAATTTAATGAAACTTGTTGAGGTGTTTCCTGTCTTTTCGAATGATAGTACATCTTAATTAATAAATTGTGCTATAGGACTTACCATGGACGAAAACACAAACTAATGGAACGATACAGATGTAGAAGAGACTCGTCATCTTACGGAGTATCTTGATCAATAAAACAATGTACACAAGAACTGACTCTTTCCTAAACAAACTATAAGCGAATACCGGAAACACACAACTGAATAAATCTGTCGGGGATGATGGTCGTCAAATTTGGTTGAAACAATCCGGTAATTAAAAGTAACGGATATTCATGAGTTGATAGCGAAACCAGTTTCTGAAAGTTCATAACACTGTACTGTATCACTGTAACCTTCAACAATAAAAACCGAAAGGTCCACTGATTAATCTCAGTTAAGAAAGTATAATATATACTCCAAGTATTGAAATACACGCCATCGTGTTGGGATTCAATATTTCGACATTAGTTATGTCAACATTTTCAATATTTCGACATTAATTATGTCATCATTCCTGATGATGACATAATTAATGTCGAAATATTGAATCCCAACACGATGGCGTGTATTTCAATACTTGGAGTATGTATTATACTTTCAACAATAAAATTGTAGGAAAAGAATAATAGGACTACTAAAAATAATACTATGTATAGAATATTTCGTATATCGTTTTTTTTTTCACTTTTTATATATCTTAGGCGTTTAGCATGTTTTTGAAATTCCAAATGTCCTGTTAAAACAGCCATGGTTGTTAAAATTTATAAAGATTCTTATTAATTATCTACTGATTAGCTCATGGTAAATGTTTTTGAACCATGGAAAACAAATAAAAAATCTAGTCCCTTTGCATTACTCTTTAAAATCAATCAAGCTTCTCCTCTTTTTGATTTACACAGCATAGGCCTATGATTCTAACATTATCAGATATTATTGTGAATTGCGACTACATTATTGTGGGTGGAAATAAACCTACCATCTATTTACGATCAAACAGAACTAATGAAATAGGAAGCACACATAAAACATTAGCTTAAACGTATTAGATCATTTTAATTTCACAACCATGACGGTGAATGTTAATATAACGCACTTACAGTAATTTATCATGACATCATCGGCGAGATTGAGTGAACGTAACATTTGCGATACCACTACCGGTATATAAATAAGTCGAAATATACAGACTTACAGACCAAGTATTCGTGTCATCGGCTGGGTTTGTTCAACAATGGCTTTATGAAATTCAATTGACTAATTAGAATTTAAATACATTTAGGCTTGGGTAATGAAACTTTTTTTAAATTAGGAAAAAACTGAAATCTATATAATAATAATAGGCCTATATTAAATACTTGCAATACACCACGTAGAATGTTCCTGTGTTGATGAGAATATCTCGATGTTTTGATTGAGCTACTTCAATTGTCATCAGGAAAAGTTAAAACAAGGAAATACTTAGGCATATGATTGGAAAGTGAACACCTAGTCTCACTTTCCAATCATATAAAATGTCCCTATTCCAGCAGGAGGCCACTTCTGGCTAGATACTTCTTTACTAACCCCTTTGATAACATATTTACATACTTTTACACATCAATTAATTGCACGAATCATACACTGACACTGCGTTAACTTCATTAATATTCATGCAAATTATTACCATACACAGTCGTTTACCGTGAGTCATAAAACTATGCATATTCATTAGTTTACGATTTAGTTACCAGTACTGTAAAGTAGAATGAAATACACATACATGGCACAATATTTTACATCATATAACAATCATGTATATTACATACATATATATAGTAGTAGTAGTAGTAGTAATAATAATAATAATAATAATAATAATAATAATAATAATAATAATAATAATAATTATAGCACTACTGAAACGATTTAGTGTTTATCTCTATTGTATCATAATTTATTATACTCACAATTCTGAATGATAGTCATCTACAACAAAAAGGAATTGTCTATATACAGAAAACAGTTTTCATAAAAATCAAGTTCGGTGAAAGCTTGTTTCTAACATCATAGTGAACGGGGCAGCAATTTATAAAATGAAATTCAGCTTCAACTTCACCTTTTTGACACAAGAGTACAAAGTATGTTTCAGCTTCGGTAGCCAATCTTCTCTGAATTTCATTGGTGATCAGTCTCACTACATATGATAGGACCGGAACATACGTGCCCAATCACATTGATGCCCACAGGTATGTATGTATGTATATGTATGTATGTGTGTATATGTATAATTATGTATATGTATATGTATATGATGTATATGTATACAT
>NW_022712275.1:654529-692012 GCF_011630105.1 Anneissia japonica
ATATATTACTACATTCATAGTCATGTTTAAAGGCGCTTATATATGTTATCATTCTATGCAGTTAGTTGTACAAGGCCAGATCTTGCCTATATTGTATAGGTCGTTGTGGAGTAAAAACTGAAAGGTCCACTGATCTTAGATATATCTTAGAATCTTAGATAAGATAGTATCGAAATGCACGCCATCGTGACGGGATTCAATATTTCGACATAAATTATGTCATCATCAGGAATGAAAAATTTATCCATATTTGCAAGGTAATATGCACAAGTATCAAATGTTGTGGAGTAAGGGTGTGGCATTCACTTTTATAGCGAGAGTTCGCAATCGCATCCCGTCCGAGACGCCTTTATTCATACAACTGAAAAAGTAACTTTCCACTGGAGCAAAACAAGTACAGTATTTGTCCACGCTGGTATACCAATAACACACAAAAACACGTTTGTCTTTTATCAATTTATTTTTATGAAACTTGAAAAAGTTTAAAGTAAGAGCAGAAGTTGGTTTATTATAATAATTTGAAGACACTAAGTACATTTAATTTTGTAAGTATGATTCATTTTACTTTCTGATAAAAAATAGAAATAGTTGATACAGTGCAGTGGTGACAAATAAATTTGCGAACAAAATGGAAGGAGGTGGCTTGTTCTGATCACATAGTTATAAGTATTCTAAACTAAAGTGTGCGATGGAGTTGCTTGATTGAATATGAGATAGGTAGCCATGGAGACAGTAAAAGTGCCATAATTTCCAGTGTCATATCAATGCTGCACTAGGAGGTGTATAATGACAAAACATGGGCAAGCTCAATGGGGGTGGGTTTCCACTCCCAAAAAAAGTTTGTTCACCCCCTCCCCCCCAATCACCCCCGCCAACAATATATGTTTGAAGCAAAAAAAAAATACACTAAAGTAGTTAAAAATCACGTCATATCACTTGATTCTGCGAGCTAGCTTCTTCTCACTTAACCATGGATTTCCCCCTTCACTTTGAGACCCACATGACCACCTCCCCATTTTCTAGACTCCTAAGTACACCACTGTATGACCGTGTATTGGTGCATAACCATAAATCACAGAGGAAGTTTCAAAAAGGACCAATTTAATGAGGAGACCACACTCCAGACAACCTATATCTCTATGATCCTGATGCATTATCATCTAATACTTATCTTGTAGGATTACCTTAACTGATTTTCTAATATCAGCTTAGGTTACAAGCAGCATAATACAACATTCATGTGATAGAAATTTAAATAGACAAAGCATTTGAACCAACAATTTGTTCAAAACTTCAATTTCAGCTCTTAACATGAAACAAGGAGTTTATTTGACAAATTCAAGATTATATTTTTGCATAGAATTACTTGCAGAAGAACCATGAGTCTATTGTTTGGAAGGATTTGGAAAAAAGTCCCATTACATTATTCAAGTTTTCTGGTGCAAAGGAACTGGGAAATAAAGATATAAATAGAAATTATTTATCTTAAGAAACAAAAGAAATCAATGTAATCACCATAAATTGAAAAAAAATATTCCTAAAAAGTAATCGATAAAAGAAAATTAAATTTGAAGAAACTTTCCTAAATTTCAGACATATTAATGTGGCAATCTCATTGTTTACACATGATCCAAGCAAGCCCAAATTCATCCTAATGCAAATACATGCACCCTTCACCCCTGTGATGGGCAATGATGAAGGTCATGCTTATGGAAAGCCAATTCTACCAAAAAATATGTTAATCAACCCATACACTGAAAACAAAATTTTTGAATGAATGTGTTTGATGTTTGATCAGATTTGCTTTTTGAATGAATGGTTTAACTTACGTTCGAAAGCATGGTTTGAGTTTTTGTTGTATGAGTTGTTAACATATATTTGGCAGATTTGGCTTTCCATACATGCTAACATGTGGGTAAGCCACCTATATTAAAATACCATAAACAGATCTCTTATCTACATTAACTGATACTTAACCAAATTACAAAATATCACTTAAACCAAATTCTCTTAATAGGACATTTGAAAAATATATTAAGTCAATGGAATGTAAATAGAACAACAAGCCCGATACAAAGAGTACTGGAAATAGTTTAGCATAATATTCAGAATTAAAATTTAAAACAGTATTTATATTTACGAAAATAAATAAACTGTAATACTATGCATGCATCATACAGAAACAAGCTTTATTTATCTATATCTATTCAGTAAGTTATGAGGAAGGGAATTTGCCAGTGGAACTTTTGAACACTGCGGAACTGTGGAAGGCTAGTAGGGCATGTGATCATTGAGAGGCTTTGACCTGCTGAGCAGTTGGCAAGCGGTATTGTTCCTGCTTCTTGTGCTGTACACCCCGGTTCAGAACCCGACCAGCATTGGGTTTTTAATTGGAGCCTGATTACTTTGCTCCTCAAATAACCATCATATTGAGTGTTAGGCTGGTTAAGGACAATGTTTGTATCTGTATGTGCCCGTTAGGTGTTGTAGTTAAGTTGGGAAGGGCTGCACTGTGTGTCCCACCCCAAATTTTTGATTTCCAATTTGAATTATTACTATATTCTTTGTGAGGTCACTGAAGAATTCTGGGAGGCAAGTTAAGACTTACTGTGAAATTTTGTGACATCATTAGAATTAACTGCATGAGCTCAATTTAAGATTTGTGATCATCATGAGAATTGTGACATCAGTATGACTTATTGTGTGAGATCAATTTAAGATTTATGATCATTGTGAGACTGTGCAACATGAACTAATTGTGGATTAATTTAAGATTTGTGATCATTTTGAGTCTTTGTGACATGAGTAGGACTAATTGTGTGAGATCAATTTAAGATTTATGATCATTGTGAGACTGACATCAACAAATTGTGTGATATCAATTTAAAAATTGTGGTAATTGTGAGACTTTGTGACATCAGTAGGACTAGATCGTTGTGCAAGATCAATTTACGATTAATGATCATTGTGAGACTGGTGAAAAACCTTGGGGAAATTGTGAGGCTTTTGAAGGTAATAATACTTAGCTTACATTAACACAAATCATTAATGAAATTACATGCAGGTCTACAAATTTTATAAAACTATTTTTGCCAGCTTTTTTCTCCTTTTTTTTTTTCTGCATAAAAATGTCTCGAAAATCAGCTTACAAGGATTCACTAGGATATCCCCTAGTTTTCTAGTGAGACTTTGGAAGGCTTTCTGTCTATATAAATGATACCAATGGAAGACGAGATGTATATTACCTCAAAAAGCTTTCACTCTATCAATAATTCTTGAGTTAGTGAACTTGGTAACAAACTAAATTTAAACAAATCTCAGATCCTTTATACCCTGATAACTGTATAAATAAATGTTATGAAGACAGAAATTGGATTTACCACTTTGCATGTATTTACTATTTTTTGTTTATTTTACTAATATGCTGTAAATATATTTATTGACCCCCAACCCCTGTGCTTTTTCACTTTTTAAGGGCATAGAGACCAAATACGAAGCCCTTTATAATTATCAATCAATTAAAATTGCCATTAGGATTGTAAAAAAATCTATTTTCATACTGTATCTTGATTATTTCGTTAATCCTGAACATACTGTTTAATTGAAAAGGCTGTAACTGTTTAAAAATATAAATTGATTATTCTACTTTTAATAATGGTGTTGAGAATATACTTTATCATCAATCTGGTACCATGTACTAGTAAAAAATACTTGTGATTAATTTATGCCAAATCTACCAGTGGTTACAAGTGACCACCTTTTAAGATTTTTTTCAGCAATTTTCAGTTTCCAGTCATATTTAGAAAACCATGCTTTCAATAATGCTCCAAAGCATTGAGACGATACTCAAGTGTGTGTGAAAAAAGTGGTGTGACATTAAAAATAGAAGGCGCTAAAACTATTTTGAAATTTCCACTAAAACTAAGGATGTTTAAATACACTCCTTAATGTATATTTGGTTAAAGTTTCATCAACATCTGAAATGGTTACCAAGGAAACACAAAGAAAATTGGTTGAGTTGGTATGGAATCACTCTTGTGTATGCATCCAACTAGAGCAAATTTTATGTTGTGTCCACCATTTTTCACCAGTTTTTGTCATGATTTTATCATCTTAACACAACATAAATACATATTATTTAACCCCTTCCAGTCATAAGACACCCTAATCTACTGTACCATCAACTTAAACGTGGGGAGACGTTTCTGGTACAGACATTTATAATGCACCTTTTCCTTGCCGTTGTAAAGCACACGCCAAGTCTCACTGTTCTGGCTCCTCACTATTCCATATTAATCTGTGCTCTGCTGACCTCAACAACTTTTGTAAATGATGTAATTGCTGCCTGATGTATTGGGTCAAAGTTCAAAGTAAAAATATACTGTAATGGCTGATCCCAGTAAAAGAGCACAATTGATGTTGGTAAGCGATTGTTTATAAAAATGTCTGCAGCCACACACTATGGTAGTGACACAAACTGGAACGGGTTAACACAAGTGTATTCAGCAATATAATGAACTAATTAAATTGGCAAATTTTCAAGTTATTTAAGTTTGTTCCCTTAAAAATTCTATAGAAAAGAAATGCTAAAAAAAATGACCAACATATTGCAAATAAAAACCTGCATTATTACTTCGTCTATTAACTCTCCTCAGTTGTTCGCTGACGTAACTCAGTCCCTTCTGTCCCTTCCTTGCTTTTCTCTTCTTTCTTTTCTCCATTCTTATTTTGTCGTTTCCCTTTTTTATCCTTGCCAGTTTTCTTTTCCTTATCTTGCTCGGTGTCCTGTGCCGGTGGTGTGGTTTGCGCTGGCTCTTTTGGCGCTTTTGATGGACAGATGCAATCAGAGATGAGGACTAGTATCTGTAAATAAAAATCATCCATAAAAAAACAAAATACATTATAAATTAAAGATAAACTACCACAAAAAAAAGGGAAACATAAAAATTAAAATACATCTCGAATTGTTCACTTACAACTTACTTCACACATAATTTATAAACTGTCAGTAAAATCACAGATCAAACATAGCTTTTTTAAAATTATTTATAGCTGTTTTACTATGAAAATTCTTAAATTTACTGTCACAAAGCAAAAATCCTTTACTAGGTGAAAAAAAATCATTTTAATTTTCAGTAAAAAGCTAAAAATGCATGGAAATATACAAATTAAGTAATACTGATTTAGATATCAGTGCATAAATTTAATGCTATTTTGTTAATGCTGTATTTAAGAAGGGTGTTCTATTCAGAGAATTATCTTGGAACATTGTAAGTTCTTTTGGAGTTGAGTTGCTTTTTGGATGTGCAAGACTTAACCAGGAATTAACAAAGGAGCTTGAGCTATAAAGGCAAGCATCTAATTGCCAAACCACACCAATTTATGCTCTGTCCAGCTTTCCTTTGACAAAAACTGTTGATTGCCCATATACAGTCATGATGTGCCTATATATGGTCATGATGTGATGTCATCATGGCCATATTTAGGCATGTCACATGTTTTTGTCAAATAATTTAATAGTCTGGACAGGGCTTTAATGTTAATATTAATAGTCACCCGTTGCATTGACTGTAAATCCATGGTGGGCGGAACCACCCAGCCTTGATGTTTTCCACCCAGTCTAAAGCTAATCTCGTGGCCCTCCACCCACCTTTATTAACCCCCTTGCCCATCCTTAAAATCCTCTCTTATTATTTAGAGTTCACCAATGTTATCACCCACCCACCCTTAAAATGTCTACAACCCATCCTTAGTTTTCTATAGCTACAGCCCTGTAAGTCTACAACAACTACAAACAGACCCTAAAGATGTTGTTTTTCAGTGTTGATTAAATCTTCATCCGGAACTGAAACAATCAAAGGATGAAAATCTTTCAATCTATAGAATTATATTTTTTTGAGATTTACCAAGCCAAGGAATAATCCAATAGCAATTGTCAAGAGAGCAAACAAAGTGTAGGAACTCCATGGCGGTATCCCGTAGTCCTCTGTTAAAACTGTGTGGATGACTCTTACAGTCATGGATATTTTAAAAAGCCAAGACAAAATCGACATTCTGAAAAGGAAGGAAAAAAAATTGTAAGAGTATTATAAAATACAGTTTATTTCAGTTTTTATTATTGATATTGTTTATGGTCAGAGCAAAAAAAGGATATCTGAAAATCAATACTTTAGATACACTTTTTCTAGCTGAACAAAGACGGATGTACCTCTCAATAAAAGTTTATATTTCCTTCTAAACCTAGATGCTTTGGGCAAAACCATTTTGCTAAACCAGAAAACTAAATTTAATCATAATTTTTTTTCCACCCACTTCTAACAGTCTTTAAAATATAAGTTCTCTAAACCTATTATCTTATATTATATTATCTGTTGAGATCATCCTCCGAGTTTCTTTTAACACATTTTGTCTGCCCTGCAAAGCAGGTATTGCAATGTAATGTGGTTCGATTTATATAGCACTTTATACTAAAGTCTCAAAGCGCTGGAGGTTTGAACTAGCTTGCACAGTTACTTTCTTTTCCCCTTTGGGTCTCTTCACGTCTGAGCTAACCGGTAAACCGGTACCAACTACTTCTTGACTGTCCACAACAGGGGCTGTATGAACCAGTACACCAGGGTACACCTACTCGTCTCGAAAGCTGTACTGGGTTCTTCATAGTACACATGAGCCATTGTGTACACTGGGCCTACGGTTTATAGTCCTTATCTGAGAAGACTTGTTCCACCACCAGAACCATAGATGAGCGTGCCATTCCAACCAGCACCGATATTACAGCTGTAGGTTGTGGTGCCCCTGCCCTAACCAGTTGGGCATCCATAAAGAAGGTATAAAACCAAGTCTCCTCTAAAACTACTTACATGAATGACCCTGGGGCGTACCAGCCAGGTACTGGTTCAAGGTCAATATATTTTCTTTCTTGGATAAACTGAATAATGTCATCTTCTGTTCTACCTCCTTGGTATTTCCGGTACTCTCCATTAATGACACTGAAATTAAAACAAAACAGTGATCATAAATATCAGTATATAATTTTTACATGTCCAGACACCTAGTACAAAGTAGAAATGAATATGATCATTACACATATTACTTATTTTAAGCTAATAAATAATTTGCCTTAATTTAAATATCATACACAATAGAAATATTATTTATATTATTTTAAAAATGTTTTTTTTTTTTCAATACAGTATTGCCTAGGCTAGGATCTGTCTCTTATACACATCTAGATGTGTATAAGAGACAGAGATTATACCCATGGGTTTCAGTGTGCATGAACAAAACGAAAATGACTATCGTTTTGTGAGATGGTAGATGCATTTGAACTACTTCAATGGCTTATCCAAAACTACTCGAACATCAAAGGGAAGGGAACATCCTAATTTTAATTACTCTAGTAGAACTAGCTGCCTAGCTAGAGAGCCCATATCTTGGTCTTACTTTGAGCTAGGCCAGCCTATACCTCAACTTTCTTTCTTAAGGATGTAGATTATTTTTGCCCCAGCAAACAACCAATCCAACCAATCACACATCGCATGTGATGAAGACGGGCCACTTGGAAATGCATTAAAATGATGTAACAAGTTATTTTTGAGCAGCAAGAGTCTCTGTTGAACATGTGTGAGTCTTCATGCTTTGAATTAATGATCTGATCAGCCCACTGGGCGGGTCTCTTTAGGGACGGATCGCAGTGTTGTCTATTTTTGTCTGTAGCTTGCGAGCTGTTTATTTTAGCGACAACAGTAAACAACAAGAATTTACAAGAATGGGCTTTGTATCCAGCTTTACTGTGAACAATGTCTTGTCCAATTAAAATTAAAGAGATTTAAGCTTGCCGAATTCGGAGCCAAATCCTTTATATTTTGTGAGCATTTGTTAAATTTACCGACCTAGACTTAGGCCTACTCACCTAAATTATACCCAGGGACTTTGTGTAGGGTAATGCCTGTACGCTAAGTTGGGCGTAATGTCAGAAGTGGGATTATAGCTGAGGTGGGACTACATGTATACCTCAGGAACTACGGTATATACACACAGTTAAACCTGCCTAAGTCAACTTTGCATAACTTGAATAATTATAAGTTTCCAAATTGTTGTGTTTTCCATTAAATAACGATCTGTAAGTCAAATTTTATCGAAAGTCAACAATTTTTCAATGCCACTTTGGATTTGACTCAACAAGTTCAACTTCCATGCATACAGGTCTCCCTATAATTAAAGACCTCTCCAATCAAAGACCACCTCTAATTAAAGACCACTTTTCTGTGTTCCCATATTAACAAATGTCTTTTACTTTTATTATTCTAATACCAAAGCTTTGGAAACCCTGGTCCCAAATGTGGTCTTTAAGTGGAGGGAGACCTGTTTAAATTGTGAGGAAAACATATTTTTTGTTCTAATAATTATAATAATTTAAAGCAATAGACATAATTATTTTTTTTTTTTATTTTAACAAAATATAAAGAGAACATACTGATAAATTGTTGGCAGGGCTGTTATCACAAACCTGCCACTGAGACCTGGGTAGGCCGTCACATCCACCTCACCAACACTGATATCTAAATCTTTGCCCTTTCTGGCAATTTTATTCCAAATCGGTTCAAGACTCCTGCAAGCTGGACACCATGGGGCATAACTAACGGGAAAAAAAAACAGGAAATACAATATATCAAGTTAAAAAAACAATGTAAAAATTGTAACCATAAAAATGATGAGAATAATAATAAAGGGGGCCTCTACAGCCCCACCCACACAAATGGCACTACCCTACTTGGGCCGGGAGTTGTCCTAGAAATTTTGTAGGACCAAAAATCACTGGTGTGATAAATTGCAATATAGGTTGTTGCAGTAGACTTTATGGTTAAACCTTCATTTTTATAGGTTATTTTTTTTTGTCATTGCTATACTTTTAACAATGTATAGTAACTTTGTCCTGGCTAGTTACAAATGTCACTAGACCTGGAATGAATGTTAACTTTCTTTTGTGCAATTTTTGATTGATAAATAAAGAATGATTGAACACACTAAAGAGTGATTGTATTTAATAAGTGTTTGATGCAGAAATTATCTATGACAGACCTTTGCAATCACTTTGTTTGGGTAAGTTTGCTGTCTAATTTTATTATAGTAATACTACTAGGGCCAGGTCTAATTAGGCTATTCCAAGGAGGAAGTAGAAATAATAAACAAGGCCTGCACTGCAGGAAGTAAGACATACTCACCAAAGATTAACATAGTAGGCTAGATTTTGTCTAAAATGTAAATGGCCTAATATCAAATGGGTACATGATCTCTACATAAGAACTAGGCTAGCATAGGCCCATGTATCCTAGGGTAGGGTAGGCCTAGGCCCTCTCTAGCTGGCCTGACTAAATTACAAAAAGACACACCTAGGCCTAGGCCCTAGCCCTAGGCTAGGGCCTACAGATAAAGGGGCCTGCTCATTTTCCAGGAGATTATCTACAATTATTATATATAGGCCTATCTAGGGCCTAGGCCGCCTAGACTAGGCCTAGATCTAGTATCTATGCCTAGGCCCTAGACGACAATGCAGCGCGACGGGGAAAATGCTTTAGACAGCCGGGTAACTCACAATTTTACCAGCCACTCTCCTTTCTCCATATCTCTCCATGTTTCGTCACTAATCTCTACCGAACCTAACGCTTCTTGTGTTGTTACTATGCTTGCAATTATTAAAAGCAACAACAGTGAAGCTGATTTGATAATCATAGTTGTTGCAGAGCTGACACAGCAGTGCCTGGGTCGAAAATAATACAACAGTACCCCAATAGCTACCAAGCAAGCTTACTCTCACACACAGGCGTGAGATTCGATTTGTAACACGTAATCGTTGGCGGAAAATGCATGTACTGTACTACTGAATTTCTACATTTTGCGTTACCAACGCGTTTCACGTCTTAGTGTGTCTACTCAAACAGGGCTGTTTTCTGGATAGGTGATAACGGGGAGGTGGAGGCGAATAATTAACGAGATGTTTACTCTCAATTTGGTATCAATAAATTAGTTGCTTGTAGATTGATTTTTGACATTTTGACTGAGCATTATGACCCCTTTTAGCCACATGACTCATAATATAAATAGTTTAAATAATTTCGCTTTGGCTGGATGGATGGATTTATTTGGTGTAAGCAACCTATGGGTCGCGGAAAAATGTTGATGGGTCGCATAACCTCTTCATATAGTGAAAACTTTACTTAATACGAACAAACATAATCAAATTAGTGTGCCATGTGCGTCAGTTTACTTTTGTAATGCGTGCGTTATCAAAGTTTTGATGT
This sequence comes from Anneissia japonica, assembly GCF_011630105.1. Classification (NCBI taxonomy): domain Eukaryota; kingdom Metazoa; phylum Echinodermata; class Crinoidea; order Comatulida; family Comatulidae; genus Anneissia; species Anneissia japonica. The sequence goes on from NW_022712275.1 coordinate 664,831, forward strand.
TAAAAATACACTATCAAAAAATTTGTACTTTAAGTATGAGAATCTGAAAGTGTTAGTTTTGTTCATTTCAATAGGCCTATGTATGACTTACCTGAAAATCATAACGAAAAAACATTTTTCCCTTTATTTAACTACGGTACCATACATTTAGGGGGAAAATCGATATTACTGTATTATTGAACTTGACTCTTAACAATGATAATACAAAAAAGGGAAATGAAACAAGATATAACAGGGCCAATTGACAAAGCGGTTAAGTGATGATAGAGAAACAGAATTTTAGTACAAGTTTGCGTTATCGATATTTTTCCACCAATCAGCGTACAAAATAGAAGTGTGGATGAATGCCAAAATTCATTCTATTGGCTTAATCCCAGAGCAGTGACGTAACGAGTTCCTGGAGGGGACGACTGAGACGAATCCCCCGCCACCCCTGATGATTTGTCAACGATTTGGATCCCATATGACAACTGGCATACCTCGATGTAGCTTATTAGACTATTTCATAGTGTTTAACTCATTGTTGTATAATTTAAGAGGATTTATATTTCCTTTAAAGCTAGCTAGCAGACGATAGTCGCGGAACATGCACGTACTAGTAAGAAACCCATGAAAGCAAGTAAGTAATTTATTTGGAAAACACACATTTGTAACAGATGCACACTCCAAATTTTGGAGGTGCTGCCAAAAGAAATACAGTACACAATTAAAAATCTTAAAAACAATGCAACAGACATCAGAAAAGCAAAGGCAAAAAAGAAAGGACAACAAAAAATAAATTAAATATGTGAAGTAAATATAATAATTTATATCCACTACCACATATTTTGATATATATTTCTAAAGTAGTCTTGGTTGTGAACCGGGTTTGATCATCTAGATTATAATAAAAGGACAGCAGGGGGTGGTGCTTACATCCTTGCAATGGCTCAGAAAGTGTCGACAGAGTCCGAATTCCGAGGGCTGAGGCGGTCAGTCCAGATAATGTAGAACTCCATGGTCAATGGATTTTAGGATCTCCATTCTGTCTCCGACATCGAGGAAGACTTCCGATTAATTAGCGTCGCCGACTGTGCGTGTAGCGATTTTATGAATACCACCCAGCAAACACAAAACGTTCTTATAACGTTTGCGAGTTGTGGTTAGGTACGGTTTGTCACAGAATAACGTTCACACAACGTTGTAAGAACGTTGTAACGTTGTGAAATTAGGTTATAAGTACGTACATGGTTCTACAAAAATAACGTTTTTATCACCAAATTGTAACGTTATTGTAACGTTCTTATAACGTAATAATATTGTTAGCTGGGCTGGCTCTACCTGTCGGGTGGAGATTGTCACATTTTTCGTCGGGAAAGGTTCCTCCTCGGCAAATCGTGTATTTCGTATATTCTCGTGCGGGGAAATACAGTAGACGTTATGATTGTGCAATTTTATCTTGTTCGTTTTTCTCTTGTGTTCGTTCAAAATTCAATTCAAAATTTCTCTTTATTGCAATTTTTTTGGATAAAAATACAGATTGAATAAGAAAAAAGTTAAAAAAACCCCTTTAAGTTTAAAATCATATTGGTAAGTTCGGAGCACATCACAATCTCCCGTGTCGGGGAAATGCATTACCGGTACTAATTGTGAAATTTTCAACTTGTCGTCGTCGTGAACTTCTTTTATTCTTGTTGTTCTACTGCTGTTGTATTTTTTTCTACGGCACGACTCTCGCCAAGCACACATTACCGTACTTAGCGGAAACTTGTTCTACATTTTTCCTCGGGGCACGAAGTTACAGGCATAATCGTGACAAAAACACAGTATTTTTTTATCAGTCATACAAAGTTTGTTTGGCAGACAATCAGCATTTTCTGTGTGATTTTACCTATCCTATATCCACCAAATACAGTACCAGGGCTTTAAATGCTAAAAACATTTCGCCTGTAAAATCTTGGGTCTACTTATAATAAAAACAAGTCTCTGCGATAAAGTTTTTATTATATTTACTGTCATATTTAGCTGAACTAAGACTACCAATCTTTTTGCGTGTGTCGATTGGTTGGTAACAGATATAATTCTAGATCTGGGTGGGGGTAACCCGCCCCTATTGCACATTGGCCTAGTGTTGTGATTTGGCTTTCACTTTTGAACAAATTTTTATCGAATGGTTATTAATTTTAGTTTCTTTAAATATATATTTTTTATAATTTAATTTTTTCTCGCGGGCCAGAATAATTTGCTTCTCGTGCCAAATTATGCCCGCGGGCCGCCTAATAAGAACCAGGGGCCTATACCTTTCATGACATCATAAAGCTCATTGTTGTATGAGCTGGGCCTACTCAGTGAATGGATGGTGTTGAGTGGTGTACGTCAAGAGGCAGAAAGGTGTGGGAGGGATTCGAACTCTTCGATTCATTACTTATCTCGATTACCATCTTTCTATAAAATTTAATCGACCAGTCCTCTGTTCTTACTGAGAACGCGTTCCCAAGCATATTGACGCGCTGAAAAAACATAATTTCTATCGCTCGACTTGTTCCGAGCGCCACCAAGAGATTAATAGTTTTACTGGGCGAAAATAGGCCTATAATTAATTAGAGCGTGAGAAGTGAGCTTTATTATAACATCAATATAAGTATTTTTGGCTTCTTTAAGTTGATGGTTAGGCAAAAAAAGTTGTGTTGCTAAGCTTTACCAACCCAATAGAAAAATTCATGCACCAGAAAATAAGGTGCGTTAAGAAAAGCTAACAATTTTCCCAAAAGCTTCTCCTAACCATGGAGGTACTAACTTGGGATCCATTTGTGCCCATTATGGTTTTTATCTACATGGTGTGCCCGAATTAATTGAGAAAGCTCTAAATTTCATCTGGTTGTCCTTAAAGATATTGGTATCATAATGATAATCAACACATAAAAACGTATGTTAGTATTGGTTGATTATAAAGGAAATTATACCAATACCGTAAAACCTTGAATAGACATAATTCGAGAAGAAACCCTTCTTGAATTGAAGCCCCCTCTGTGGTTAGGAAAGAAGCCCATCTCGAAAAGCCCAAGGGCTTCTTTTCAAGATAACATGGGCTTCTATTCGAGGCTACTTAAAGTCATACAGTAATTAAAAACTAATTTTGTTTTTTTTAACAGGATTTCATCGTTGAAGAATGTTTACTGTGTGCCTATTGTTTTATAGTAGTAATTCCCAAAATTTACAGCATTAATTTTGAAAAGAAGACCTACTCTTTACTTTGCAAGCCCATCTCGAAAAGAAGCCCATCCAAAGGTGGCCAAAAAAAAACAAAAAAACCCAGGGCTTCTATTCAAGGTTATACAGTATGAATTGTGAGGCCTACTGCAAACTTTTCAAAATTACCTACAGCAGAGTTACAAAAACTTTGGGTTACGAAATGCTCACACCACCATGTATGCAGATGGAGACAAATAAAACTTGTTAGAAACCAAAATTAGACAAAAGACAATTATTCAACCTTTTAATGACCTCTGAAGATGCACCAGAAATTGAACATGGAAGAGTGCGACTGATTCTCTTCTTGAGAAACAGAAGATGAAATTCTGAAATTCTCGATTAGGCAACTGCCTCGAATCCTCTTCAGCCAAAACAATGTGAAATTGTAGGAGATATTTATAGAATACTAGTCTAATTAAACCTTTGAATGGTATTTAAAAAATTCAGTTTAAAGTAAGAATGTGTAATTTGTGAGATTTTATATATTTCTTTACAAAAAAAAAAAAACCACACAAAATTCAACAATCCATTCAATCCCACAAATTGTTAACCTTACTCATTGACTACATTTCGTGTATGATATGAAACTTTCATCATTATATTTATTGTTAATTGAAAAAAAAATCACCCAAATCATACAAATAAAATCAAATGGCAATCTGAAAATCTGATTCATTCACAAATGCTCCTACTACACATAAATATCTCAATAAACTTGGAAATCAACTAACATTTTGTCTTACACTTCCCTGAAATTGCTTTTTCAAGAATTACAGATTTTCATAAAAAGCATCCAAAATCATCATTACAATTACAAATTCATTAAAACCATGTACAGTGAAAATTTTAGGATGGAAATGGTACGATCCTTAGTATACGTTGTTCTTAGAAGAGATGGCAAACAATGAAACAATACAAAGAACCAAATACAATAACCAACATCTTCAACCAACATGACAGTAAGCAGTTATAGAGTATACTAAACTAAAGCCTTTATTTTGTATACTAATAAGCATTTTCAATTACTCTTCACTAGTACGGTTGATTGATATATTGCTACGTTTTTAGCAGAATGAATTCTTTAATGTCTATTTAGAATCTTTACTACACATCATCAAATTGAAATAATAAAAGCAAACAAATACTGGCATATCTATTTGCACTTACATCTCCAAGTTCCATGAACAAGCAACAAATTAATTGAATTCTATTGATTTACTTAGTTTAATCTACATGTTATAAAGTATATATATTTTTTAGGGCAGTAAGCTATAATGAATTTAGCTAGGACAATGAAAACAAAATAAGGCACTTATATACAAGCAAAATTCTACCTAATTCATTGGAATTGGTATTTGTACATACATATTTCTACTCACTAACTGCTGTACATAAATACATCAACAAACAAATATGCAATTTAAACTATTGTTTTGAAATAAATTTTTGATGGTGTATTTCTGTCATTCAAATTGTATTTTTTTGCAGTACTTACAGTGCAGTTATATAAAAATTATTCTCTAAAATGCTATTATATAAATGTAACATAATTTAGTATAAAATGAGCTGATTTTATCAAATGTCAGTAAAAACGCCCATATGTACCCCATGAAGAGTGCCTTTGGATTTAAATTGCAACAAAACCAGCAATAACGTAAGTTTAAAAAGAAAAGAACATATAAATACATAAGTTTGTCCACCTCGTCTAAAAATGGGTGAAAACGAAGTTTGCAGGAGCAGGTTCAACATGTAAGCTAGATTATCTGCGAAAGACACTGCAAAATGTACACTTCCGAACTCTATCATTTTGTTTTAAATACACCCAAAACATAAGGTAATAAATATTACTTGAAACACGGTAATACTTGTTTCAAAAGAATAGAATAACATCAACAGACAAAATGATATGACAAAAAAGCCTTAATACAGATCTCTTTGTATAAACATCACAAAGTACACAGAAATACAAAAATCGATTTGGAAAGTTGATACAAATCTTTCGCATAATTTGGTTAAGACCAACACAGACAACTACAATCAGCATATAACCTAAAATATGTCTCACAACTTCATAAAATGATCACCAGAATAATAATATCATTTATTTTAATATTCCTAAATCAAGACACAACTTTCTATATATAGAGAGATAAAGGAAAGAAATCTACAATAAATCTTATGGTTACATTAGTATCAAGGTACTGTAAATCACATTTTTTACACTCAAAAACGTGTATTCATAGATTTTGAATCAGAAATAATGCCTTTACCTTTAAACATGGTAATTGGCAACCAGTTATATTTGATGTCTCACCATGCAATACTGGATCGTTGCTACACTGGGCAGCTTACAGTTAGCAACCTGATTGGCAGAGGGCATACGACAGCACCTTTACAACCAACTGCCAATGCAAAATTAGCAGTGGAGTAGCAATCAAGAATTGGAAGTTGGAACCACCAAAGCTGTCAGCATATCTTCATGAACATCACAAAAACAGAAAACTAAAAGGGGAGGGGGAAGGGAGTATAGGGAGGGAGGGATATTACTCTCTATGCCAATCATATTGATCTGAAACCAGGTCAAATTGTTCAGCTACAAAATCAATATCCTCTTTATGTTTTGTTCCATTTTTTTTTTTTATTATTTAAACATTTTTCTTCAAAAAAATCACACCAACGCAAGGAGACTCGCCAGGTTTGACTGGGTGGAGGTTTGGAACAGTTAAGATTTACTGGAAATCTGTTCATTACTTCTTTTTCTGTGTTCCTTTTGGTGGTGTGACAGGCCTTCCTGAATTCAGTCCTCCATACTGATATTTTGCTTTCTTTTCTGATGGTTTCAAAATCTGTAACAAAATGGAACAATAAATAGTTTAATAAGTATTCAAAAATAGTAACAAAGGAATCTACACAAGAGCCAGGCAGAATAGTAGAAAGACCAGGGTTAAATATACTGTAGAAGGATCTACACAAGAGAAGGCAGAATAGTAGAAAGACCAGGGTTAAATATACTGTAGAAGGATCTACACAAGAGAAGGCAGAATAGTCAGGGTTAAATATACTGTAGAAGGATCTACACAAGAGAAGGCAGAATAGTAGAAAGACCAGGGTTAAATATACTGTAGAAGGATCTACACAAGAGAAGGCAAATAGATCTGCACACAAGATGGCTGAAGAAAACTGATCTGCACATTACGCATGGACATCGTTACTACAATTTTGGAGTGTCTGTGCCTATGCCAAACTTTCTTACTATATGCAAACACTTTTCTATTTTAAATTCTTGATCACTATATGAAGATATCCCAATATCGAAATTTGTATGTCTGATGCAATATTTCAGGTTTTATACGTTTTTGTGTCTTGTATGTCATTTCTATTCTGTGTATTATTATTGTTATTGATATTATTAATGTATGCAAAAACTCAGGGGACTCTTCCTCAATTACTTTAATAGCCAATCAGAAATCAACATACCTGGAAAGAACACATCAGCGATTCGTCAACGCTCATCATGCCACCTGCATTATCAAACTCACCACAGTAGTTAGGTGCAGAGAATAGTGTTACCAACTGCCGTTTTGCAAAGAATTCATACCCATCTTCAACCACCTACAATGAAAAAAAAATTTAACATTTAGGAAAAAATGTTTTACTACAAAATAAAAAACCTGAGACCAAATAGGCTTAGAAACAGATTTAGTAACAATATTAATAATAATAGTATAGATTTGTATAGCGCTTGTATCCATCAAACAGGATCCTCATTCATCACAAAATAAATCCTAAATTGCACCCACACATCCCCTTCTTATTTCACCCCACCACCCCCCACTTGTCTTTATGTCTATCACTGGTGGTGACACTTACTTGATGAGCTCTTGTTATAAGATCCAAGTCATGCCTGTTGAGGAATTTATTGACAATGTCCGCACCAAATGTGAATGATACACCACGGTCATTCTCTCCCCAACCTTGTACATCCTTGTCCGGATCTGACCATAGCAGGTCACACAACAAGCCTACAAGAAACAACACACAATTTATAATTACTCTATTCATTATGACATTAATCTTTTTTATTATAAAAAATTATATTTGATATTCTATGGAAGAAACTTCCAGCTTTCTCCAAATATAACTTAGAGGGAACTGAAATACAGTGACGTGGTATTGCAATGTACAGCACAGAGTATTTAATTGGGTATGGAACCAAAATGGCTGGTAATAGTCCTTCAAAGAATACTTGCAAGACGCTACAAGCAACAACATTATGGTTATTTACACTTTGAAACGGTTAATACTGCACCACCAAGAAATAACATTCCATAAAGAAAATACAAAACAACCATTAAAGGAATAATTTGAGAAAGTTTCATGAACATCTGAGATGGTCCCTACTGTTAGCTGATTTGAAATCTGTTGCAAGGTATGTTTAGCCATGGAGTAAGGAAGCGTACTTGCAGTATTATATAATGAGACAAAATTAAATGGAAAACAAATTTTTAAAATAAGATAATTTAACAAAATATTGAATTTGAATTATGGTTTAGTACAAGTTGGGTTTATTGTAAGTCAGGTGAACTTTAACCCCTGTCTGACTTTAACTGGGTGATTTTAGCATTAATTAAATATACCAGCTGTTAATGTGCTCCTTCAGATTAAAGAGCATGGCTTTCATAGTTAATTAACAGTTGAAGTGCTATCAAGTTGAAATTACATTCGTAGTGTATAATATTATTAATGGGTTTAGTAACTTTATACAGTTATTACACAAATAAAACCTGTACGATGATGGTATTCTAAACTAATGTTTAATATAATAGAAAATAATATGTACTACTGTACATTGCTAGCCAAATACTAGTATGGCATAGTATGGCATAGTGTGTGAATATTCATAAAATTGTTTTATTACAAAAAATTATAATTAATATTTTGCAAGACTTAATAGCAGGTAGTCTTATTCACTGTGAAGTGCTTTATTATTATTATTATTATTATTAATAAAAACCAAATTGTGAACATAGAAAATTCTTCATAAAGTAATTTTTGTTTTTTTTGCTTTTGGAGCAGGTCTTCACGATATTGAATCCGTACAGTAGTAGTAGCAACGGATCAGACCAATGTTAATTATTATTAGAATTTAAAATATTTTATATATATTTTATATAATTTTGATTTAAAAGAGCGACCTGCTTATCAACTTTAGTCCTAGATCGCACCAAGGAAAACTCATGAAAAAGATTTGTTTCCAGTGGGGTCCTTTTGGTGGTCATTTTGGCAGTAAACTGACAGCCAATCTCATGCTCTTTCCAGCGTGCTCTGCCATCTTGAACTTGCACTCAAGAATTGAATCAAGGAGCAAAAGTTTCAAAGGATTTTCACGGTTCAGCACACACGCAATGGCTACCACCAGTTTAGCTGACTGAGCTATGCTACTCTCTGTAGCAGGTGAAGTATGTGATTTTTCATGTTAATTAACAGGAAGAGTGATAGGTATAATATCTAATTTGTTACATAATTAAAAGATCATACACAGTGGAGGTTGCATAATCACAAGACTAGTTCCTAATTTGTGGCCAAGGTTACACAGTACAGTACTAATTAGCACCTCCCACTGGACTGTCAGCGGCACTAACTGTACTTTCAGCACCTCCTACCGCACCTTAAAAGTCCATGCACTATATATGTGGCAAAGACAAGCCAAACCAGTCACTCATCGCAAAAATTAATTTTAATTTTTAGAGTTATACAGTACAGTAGAATGAGAGCTATAAAATGGTGAAAATTCATTTAAATCTGACATTTCATTATGAAGTTACAAGAATTTAAACATACAGCTGTTTTAAGCACAATATTTGAGAAATCACCTTCAAAGTTTATGATTTCGGGTATTTCTCAGGCAGAAACCATCACCAAATTGTTAAAAATTGTTGTTTTAACATTGAAAATGGGGAAAATAACAGCATAGCATGATATATATGTTAGTTTAGTGCAATAAAATAGATTTTAAAAATGCTGACATTCCAGCATGTTTTGGCCATTATCTCTAAAACAGGATGATCTTGACAAAGAAACATGGTGAAATGTTCCATCGATTCTCCTTATGGAAACACACTGAAGAGGTTTCATCAAAACCAAGGATAAAGGACTGGCATAAAAAGTGAATTTTGACTTAACACCCAAGGGCCAAACCAAACGTTGATGCAGAATAGTTGCAGAATCTTCAACAATATGAAAGCGGCAACTTGTGACATGTGGGCCGCACAATGAAAAACTATGATGCATTTAAACAAACTTTGCCTTCAGCCTGTAAAATTACGCAAAGGAGACAGAATGCCCTCTGGTTCTCTTCACCTCCTTCACTAGTACTATTGCAACCCTGGTTTGAGCCTTAGTAGCGTTAAGTCATTTTTCATGGATGGACCGTGGGCCAGAGTAGGGGGTGTTAAATGGATTGGGATTACACACGAGGCCTATGATATTAAGCCTCGTTTGGGTAGGTCGCAACAACTCGAGCGGATCCACCATGGCCCATTATTTTTCTGAGTAGTGTACATACTGTAGATATGGCGCAACAGGGCGAGGGTTTGTAATCTCAGATTATCTTCTTGTTACAATTGTAAATACTGTACATTGTTTTATCCTAAATTGTTAAATATGTACCAATTTCTATGTTACATCATATGGTTGTATCCAGTAATTATTTTTATAGGTGTACAGTTATTTTTATCATGCCAAATGATTTTTTCAAAAATAAATATTTTAAGTTCAATGTTTCTAAATTGTCATTTTATTATATTATAGAACAATTTTTTAAATGCAATTCAGGTTTTACGGTAAATGAAATACAGTATAGATTTTTTATATATTGAAATTGAACAAAAAATTATAATAATGTAGCATGATAATCTGAAGCCATGTCTTAAACTAAGATATACATTCAAGTTGATATAGCTGTGGAGCATTATAGTTGGCAACAATCTTGATAATGGAGCCTACTACTAGCATGCAAGATGTCATCCCTGGCAAGAATGGTACAGTCCATTTATGGCAATCCCTTGCTGTACCACGTCAGATTTGAACAAACCATAATTGACAAAGCAGGTGGAACCAGGCAAAGGTCAGATGTGGGGGGAATAACGGTCATTATTGCTACAGACCTTCTACTCAGTAATTCTTAATTAATTAGAAGGTACCTAGGATGCACTGGGCGGGAGATGTTGTTGGGTGAGGAGACTGCAAACATGCAATGAGTACTTGATATCATGCTGGGTAAGAAATCAACGCTGACAGAAAGCATCTTTGCACATCGTATATTTAATAAGTCAAGTATGCAAGATAAGCTTAACATCCTGATAAGGTTTTATTATATACGTGTACATAAAAAAACTCAATGGAGAATACACCACAATGAAATTTACAGTAAAACCTAGGATAATCTTACAAAAAAGATCCCATTTTATAATCTGGTAAAAAGGAAATTAAATTAAATCATTGATTTTAAAAGGATTAAATATGTAAGTCCTAATAAGACAGGGGTTAAAATATTCAGTTTTAATACTGACTAGAAACATTTTACTTCAAACCCTTAAATTAAATGGACAAGTCAATTTTAAGGGATGTTGCAGGGTTTAAGAAATAACAAACATAAATTTTGCTCTTGTTATTTGACAGCAATAAGATTTCAAATATTTTGTTCTAATTATTAATTGAAAGTTTAATTAAATACACAAATCTAAAAAAAAAATTGACTATTTGATTTAATTTATTATTTCAAAACAGATAAATCTTTAAAATACGAATAATAAATATAAATAAAATTATAATAATATTATTAATTATATTATATTAAAATTATTATGCAAAATGATTTACCCGTTTCAGGTACATCTGTAGGCCTCATTATTCTTCGTATTTGTTCCATTGATTGCAAATCTGGCGACAAGCCTAGAAGGAAAAAGACAATTATTGTGGAATAATACTAATTCAATGAGCATATATAAATATTATGGAGACACACAATTTGTAAACAAGGCATTTGGACAAATACAATCCTTCTTCTCATATTCATTGACACAAAACCTATACAGTAGGTCTAAATACAGTAATACTGTAAATAGTACATAACGACCTAGTTGGTACAATGTACAGGGGTTGGGATATGCCAATTCTCGATCTGGTTTATGTGACTACCTTAGCAGTGGCGGTTTAAAGGGGGAGGGGGCCTAGCAGGCTTGGGGCTGAGGTGGTCATTACCTTCTACCTGTGAAAGTCCCTCACTGGGACATTTCAAATTCGTGGATCCACCACTGCCGTGGACATTTGATTTCAGCAAAACAATTGATATCAGTTATTAAAAATATACAATCATCAAAGAAAACGGTCTCATTTATGAGAGAATTTTGCTGGCTCAGGCATCATGCCGATTTCTAGGACATTTGGGCCACTTGCTACATTATATACTTTAGATCCATGCACTGTGCTACACTAACAATATATTATAAAATTTTCTATCAAACTATTAATCTATGCATAACATTAACAATATGTCTGCTTAGATATTGATACTGACTCTGTAAAATGAGAGCATTTTTCTGGAAAAAAAATCACCTTCAACTCAATTATTTTCAATGTTAAGAACTATAATCAATTATCATTTCATATTATAATTATCATTTTAAAATGATCATTGAATACAATATAATCTATGTCCTATTTATCTAATTCAATGTAAATTAATAAAAATAATAAGTAGCTTTATAAAAAGCACATACACAAATTAATTTTTTTAATGGTTATTCAGAACTTTTGTGGTTCTACTTTGACAGTATAAACAATATTTTAATCAGAAAGAATTTACAGCAGATGTAAAGAAAAGCATGAGAAACACTCAACACTGCCTTCCTATGCTTCACCAGTTATGTGCCTGACTCACAAAGGAGGAAAGCTTTCAAGTTTTCTTTACATTCTGGTCAGAGTAAATAAAAGTACAATAGATATTAACAATTTAAAAAAAGGGACAATGGTTTATGGTTAAGTGAATGGTCACATAACTCAAGGGGCAGTTGTTCTTCATATTCATAAACACTGACTAATAATTTACATATACTTTTATGTACAGTTTAACAATGTACATGAAAAATAGTACAATAGGCTACATACAGCATTCAATACAAAATTAACGATGTACTATTATACCAATAACTGATAGTAGTAGTACACAAATAACTATGTAATATCGCAATAACATGATCATTTCAGCATCTAAATTTTCCTATCTGAGAACAGGATTGCTACAGAAAGCTGCATTATTGACTGTAGGTGATTATTGCCTACTGATATGTAATTATTGTTTGTTGCTATGCAATTATTTGCTACATTAGTGCCTCAGTGTTATACTGTAACAGGAATTGAACCTAGGTCCCTGGAACTGGAATGCAAGCATCCTAAAGCACCAAGCTATTTAATGCATGAATGCATCAGTGCCACTGTGCCTACAGTACTTCAGTATGTGTGTCCTCAGCTGATAGGGACAGCTGTATTGGGCTGCATCAACATGATACCAAACCTTACAATATTTCATTAAGTGTATGGTGGTATTCTTAACCAAGTACTTATTCCTACATATTTGGAATCTAATTTACCCATGAAATCCTTTCATATCTATTATTCTGAAACTCAAAGAATGTATTTCCTTATAACAATTAACCTAATTACATCCTTGATTCACCCCCTAACATCATGTGGCTACCATAGCCTATTCTATATGAAAAAATGATATTAAAGACTGCAAACAATGACTTCAAATGCACATTTCCATCCACCTACCAAACCAAATAGCATATAAGGTACATCAAGTCTAAATCTAATGTAATTTTCAAGAGTGTACAACAGCACATTTTTTTTTTCTGTGATGTCTCTCCCACCCTGAAAAGAGTACATAATATAATGATTATTTTCATTTTATGATTGTTGTTTTCATTTGTAATGTGAGTATGTTTGAGTTATTTAAAAATTGTTAACATTTTAAATGCAATCACTAAATGTTAGCTATGTCAACTAGTATCTTATTTTTGGTTTAATGTGGCCTTTATTCACATACAAAAATTGACTACCACATTTATTATTAGAACCACAATCTTATGACACTTGAGCAGAGTAAAGCAATATCGAAAGTTTGTGTCATTTTAACTGATACTTATTGTTGTTGACTTATGAATCAGTCTTATCTGCAGCCAAACTTCCTCTCCTTCAGACAAAGAGGAAGGATCTTCTTCAAAGGAAAATGTTTGTTCATAACAGTTTCTATGCATTCATCATTATCATTCCTTAATATGCACAAACCTCGTATGAGTACAGCATATTCGCACAGTGTTGGGGGTCAATTATGTTCACTTGAGAAAATTAACGGATGTGTATTCAGTAGAACTATAGTTTTTGAATAAAAGTTGTTATATGTGTGGAATATGCCATAAAATATGGCATTAGGATTTGATGGAATTAAATCAATCTATAGCAATCAATGTCTGGTAACCTGTTTTCCTGAGCCCCTCGAAATTCACAGAAATTTAACAATTATATGCTAGGCCAAGCTACACAATATTTTTTGTAATAGTCGCTGCCCTTTACCCTACTATAATTATCTGACTACATTATTTATGAGTTCTTTTCATCTGTGATGAACTCTTCCTTCACGCTTATGTGAATTGTGTTGACTTTTGACCTAATACTATTTATTTTTTTTGTGTTTAATACGTCCTAATTGTGATCCAGGGCAGATTGTAAACATTGCAATATGATCTTTGGACACGATTATAATTTGCTATAGCTTTTTTTGCTTTTAAATACAGTAAAAATAAATAAATATAAATAAAATATGATGAAGGTTTACAAACACAAAATAAAATGTTATTGACTACAAGAACCAACTTTCAGTCTTAAAATTTATTGAGTGAGGCAGTGTTTTCTTTGTCAATATACTGTATCCTGATATAATATAAATTCTGATACAAAAATAGAAAGGCCATAATACTGTATACAGTATATTACTCTCTTTGTGTACATGGAAAATAAAAAGCATATCAATGGAAATCATGTCATAATTTATACACCACCACAAAAGTAAAAAAAAAAAATTAAAATTGGGGTTAGCATTGTTAAGGTTTTTGCAATCTAAGTATTTGCAAGCATGGCCTGACTAACATTTATGTTAATGTAAAAAGGGTTGAACGTTTTAGCATGACATTAAAGTAATTCCATTACATGAAGATACTGTTGCACTGATTTATAAGTTTCTGTGCTCCAGTATTTCAATACAAAATGGAGGTAGATTCTGACATTAATATTCTGTGTGACTTCATAATTATTTTCAGGCATATGCTTAGTGAAATGAAACATACAAACATTTTTTTCCTGTGATTTAGCCTCATAACACTCTAACCGCCATGGTTTGAAAAAATAGTATTAGCCACCACCAGAATTTTTAGCAAATTTTAACACTTTTCCGAAGCTTGTTGGGAGTGCGGATGTGATCAGGTTGACATGTAATGAATTCTACAAGAACTACAAACATTTTAGCTTTACAATGGTACCAAACACTTTATTTTAATCACAATCTCTGACATCGAAATTAAAATGACTCACTTTTGGAGATTTACGTGATTTCTCACAATGAATCGCGATTTCGTGAAAGTAAAGCAATACCGCTCTAGACTAATGTAAACAAATAGTGAAATACTTACGGTCCAGACTGAATATAGTGTTTAAATTGTTAGTACATGTCGGTAATTACCTCATCTATCGGATTCCGTACAAAAACCGGAAACACAGAGATCTCTGTGTTTGGCGGTTAAGCATTGCGTTACCAAATTGGCGGGCAGAGTATTACTAGTACACATGTATATACTGCACTCGGAAATTCAACACGCATAAGCTCACACATGCAAATACACACAGCAAGTTGTCGTCACAATCTTGAAATAGGCCAAGATGATAGGGGAATGATTTATAGTACTGTATTAATTACTGTTTTCAACACACTGATGTACAATCAGTGATCATGGTTAAATTAACATCTCATAATAACTAATAACAATTAATAACATAATTTATTAATTAATAATAACATAAAATATTCCCATAATTCATATCATAAAGATGTTAAGCACTTATTTTGCATAATTAATATTAAAATTTTTGATAGGAAACATTAAGTGCCTACTTTAGAGTACTGTAGTACAAGATATGCGCATAAACACCGGTACCCCCTAATATAATTTAAATAAATAATTAATATTTTGTTTGCTGGTTTAGCTAAGCCTTAGTTATTATTAACAACAATGAATTAATAAATTATTGATTAATAACATCAAATATTCCTTTATTTCATATCATAAAGATGTTAAGCACATATTTTGCATAATTTTAAATAATAAAATTTTTATATTATTATTACAATAATTGATAGGAAATATTAGGTGCCAACAGGTATGCGCATAAATACTGGTATACCATAATAATAAATAATAATTAAAATTATCTCCTCAAAGCAAACAATTATCTGGGTCTAATTCACTGAAATATGCTTATCCTGTACAACAGAAGTCGATTCTAAAAATAGATTCACAGAGCTGCAGTTTGCATGGTTTTTGCTTTTTGTACTATCGATAATTCTTAGTATCAATATCAACTTCTCTAATCAAATTCTGATAAATGTATGTAAATTTTATAAATGTTGTACTGTAGCTAATTGATTCAAATGTATGAATTTGAATAATTATATTATTGTATAGAAGGAATCCTAATAAAAATCAATTTGGTCACTTTGTTGAAAAATATCAAAATCAATATCTTAAAAGACAAAATTCAAGTATACGCCGGGCAGTGGCATACCTAAGTTGATATGAGGCGAATGTTAACTATTTGAGCGTACGCCCCCAAGTCCCCCTTAGATATGTCACTGATGCCGAGTTGAACCTCTCCTTATGTTAATGTTCCTCTGTTGTAAAGGGGAGAATAAATAAATCATATTGTATGTATGTATGTATGTCTGATTAGACTATTACTTTTGAGTTTGACAAGCATCTGATATAGTGTATGCTAGGCTTTAGGCTATGCTATTGCTAATGTAACAGGTCAATGAGATCAACCATATCTCATACTAAATCAAAAGTATTCTATTTTGAGTTTGCCGGTTAAGCAAATACGAAGTACTAGTTTATGTTGCATCAAATTACGCATTTTGGTTTCTAGCATTATGCAAAGACAGCTACAATAGCAACGTGCCAATCACTACCCTTTTCCTGATCAATGCACTAGTAACAGGTTATTACATAAGACTGGACATTCTATCATTTACTTGCTTTAATACTCACTTTTACGGTACTTATTTGAAATGCCCTACTTTGAATATATGTCCCCTTCCTTCCTGAATATTAATTAATTTTTACATAGTTGAAAATATTTATCTGGTTTGTAAATTTGATGTGAGAAACTTACTGTTAAGTAAAGGTCAAGTTAATTAGTTTTTTAAAACACAAAATTTCTCACATAATTATTTTTTCCCCAGATTATTATTCTTCAAAAAATAATTAAACAAAGCAAATACCATTCTTAATACAATTCTACTACCATTTCTTTATTCTCAGACCAGAGTATAAATAATATCTAACCTGGTTCTTATATAGTTATTACAATAACACTAATGTGTATTATGTTCAGTGAAAAGAAATGGGCATTGATTTATGTGTATTATTACCTATTTAACAAAACCAAAATAAATGTCTTCCTCAAGTGTACACATTTTAAGTGAGTCATGTTTAGGTGGGCTAAACCTATCCCTGTGAACACAAAATTAAGTCAAGTAGACTGGGAAAAGCCTACTGCCTTGAAAATAATACGGAGTCAGCTAAGCTCTAGCACTACCTTGAACATTAATTGCATCAAGTTTTGGGGTGGATTCGCAAAAAAGACTAGGATCCATACTAGGATGTTAAATTTTAACGCAAATTATTTCTCAATTTTTCAAAATTTGTAATTTGAGCAATAGTATAGAATATAGAATATTTATTTTAAGACCCTGATGTTAAAAAGGGTGGAAGATTAGTATTTACATAGTACCTGTAAGTAAAAATATTTGACCTTCTAATTACACAATAGACATAATTTCTATTCATGCGTCATTTCCTTGTGAATGACAGTTAAAATCTAAAGCATGGGAAAATGTTCTGATGTAAATTTTTCTGTATGCAGTTTAATTTTTAAATCAGGAAAATCTATTAAACAATATTACTAGCTCATTATGATAGAGAAGAAGCAAGTTATAAAATTCTAATGAGAAAATTTAAGGATCAGGATAAAATTATTTAGGAATTGTAATTATTTCAATTTTAATAATTAGTAACTGGAAATTCCTTTATAGATGTACATAGTTTTGATACAAATAAAATAAATTCCTAATCTTGAGTGTGTTCCTAGACTAAATTTTGAATTCATTTCCAGGGAATGTTTGCATTATATATTCATATCATTATGGCTACATACTGTAGGCTTAATTGTATTGAAATAGATGTCATATAAAATCAGTCAAATTGTATATTTCTTTGTTAGCACTTCAATGGCATTATTGTAACTAACTATCTAAAACTTGTATTCACGCCATTCAAATCAATAAAACCATGTACAAAACATGGAGGCAAAAAAATGAAGCTGATATTGTTGTCAATGCTAGAATACACCTAAAAGTATCCTTTTGCCTTTTACAGTAAGTGTACTAGCATTATGTCAAAGGTCATATGAAAATTGACTCATATAAAAATTTATTTGTTTGTTTTTATTTAATTTGACACACAACACATGCACCAATGATTGCCAATATCAAATATATCACTGTCATACTTCTAGTGTGAATCCCTTTCACAAGACGAACATACACACACAATGCTTTACAGTACACGCACTAAATCTCAATATGAGGCTTATGGAGTTGGGTTGTTTTAGTCTTCCTCCAACACTGACATGAATTGAGCATAGAGCAATGGGATTGAAAGGCAAGCATCATCTTAACCACCAAGATATTCAACTCAACTCCAAAATGTAATTTTTATTTGCTTAAATGATACTGATGTTTTCTTAGCTTTTTGTCTGTAAAAAGTATGGAAAAATGAAATTCTTTCAATCTGTTTCTCGCTAGAAGCAGTGACTAAAAAAATCCAAGTCAGGACAGATTTACTCATTGGAATGTTACCCACGGACAATGTAAAACCTTCAATTTTGAAGTCCAATGCGACTGCAGCTTAAGAAATTGATGATTGATGATGATTACATTTCTGGTCTCACTAAATACATAACCTGCTAAATAAATTAAACATGGTAAAAAACATAGTCAGACACTTACCTCCATGACAGCAGAAAATCTTCTCATCTACTATGGCTGCAATAGGCAGGCAGTTAAAACAGTCGGTAAAAGTCTTCCACAATTTAATGTTGTATCGTCGCTTACCTGCATATAAAAGAATAGTCTAATTGAATTTCTGTTCTTGATAGAAGCAATAACTTTGTAATAAGGTTAGGAAGCAGCTATGCTCTACAACCAATTTTTCAAGTACCGTATTTATTGGAATAAATGCAATGCTGTGAATAACACCCCTTCGATTAAATTCCTCTTCTAGAGCCTTATTTGGACTAAACGTCTCCCTCGAATAAATGCCCTGAGGCATTTTATTTTTCCTTGAACAGAACGCTCCCTAAATGACTGTAAACAACGTAATTGAGGCAAAATCATTCTTAAAACCTTCTATTAATGTTCTACTCGAGTAGGATTAAATTTTTTCAAACCTGATTGGGATCAATAAGTCTTTATGATTCCGATATAACACATTTTAATGGCAATTTATGTGTTGTAGTTACGGGCGTTAATTTGAGTATACACGTACTGTATCCACTTAACAAATTAACACCTCCCGTCAAATAAACGTCCCCTCAAAAACCCACCCAACAATAAACAACCCGGGACGTATATTCAAATAAATACGGTACATAATTAATAAAGAAACCACTTACATTCATCATAAAATCCATAAATTCTGTTGATGCTGGCGCACTCATGGTTGCCACGAAGGAGGAAGAAGTTTTCTGGATACTTTATTTTATACGCCAAGAGGAGGCATATAGTTTCGAGAGATTGCTTTCCCCTGTCCACATAGTCCCCCATAAACAAGTAATTTGAATCTGGGGGAAAACCACCATACTCAAATAACCTGAGCAAATCTGTAAATTGTCCATGAATGTCACCTGTAAAAGAAATATGTAAATTTATCATTTTTAATCAAATTTAAAGTGAAGATTCAAGGAAAATATGGGCTCCTGGTTCAATAAATTTTATAAAATTATGGTGCATGTATATTAAAGTACAGGAATAATTTTGAAGAGCTATTTTTTATGGCTGAACTATCCCTCGCTTCTTTTTAGGTAAAAGTAAAAAAATACATCAATTCCAAAACGTGGCTTGTTCCCCAGGTCAAAATCAATATTTGAATATATAAAAAACAATCTGGAATAAACCAGGTCCTCGGATTCCTTTAGGGGGTTCCTATCAGAGCAGTGATGGTGTAAGATTGGGGAGGTGGACATAGGTGAGGGGCTGGGCCATTGTCGGAAAGGTGACACGAATGCTTGCTGTGCAAGTGCTACAGCATCAAAAGTACTTTGAAATTGATTCACCAGGCCCGTAGCCAGGTTCATCCAAGATGGGGTTTTCTGGGCGTGAGGTCCACAGTCGAAGCCCCGGTGGGGTCGGTGAAACCCCCAAAGCAAGAGAATTTTTGTGCTTTATGGGTCTAAATAATGCTTATAAAAGCAGATATGTTTGAAAATGTCTGTGTCTGGTGGGTCTGCAGCGCATTAGTTGGTTTGGAGGACTTATTTGAGAAATTTAAAGAGGGCGTTTGCCGGAAAAGAGGGGGGTTTGCTAGAAAAGGGGGGTTTTCCCGAACCATTAAAAACCCCCTGGATACGGGCCTGTTCACTGTATGTGAATGCAAGTACTGTAGGCTCTACTACCTTGAACTACGGTAATTATTGGTTTGTCAACCTATAAATTTCAAATATTTCAACACATTTCATATAAAATCAAGAGTCAACATAACATCTCTGATTATGGAAATTCAGTGACAGCGTTAAGTCAAAATTGTGTAAGAAATTTCAATATAAAACAGATAATTTACTACATTTAAATGGTTCAGAGAGATACGGCCTGGATGCTACTTTGCATGAGGAAGTGTAAAAATGTGATTTTTAAAGAACCGTAAAATATCCTGATGCATAAAACCTGACTCTACTGAACTACATGTGACCTACAGTATTGTAAGGAGAGTAAACGATCATTCATACAATTACAAACTTATTCAATTGCTATTATTCACCTGCATTAACTATACAGTTCATCAACTGGTGTATGAATATGTACTCAATATTATATTATGTAAAAGCGATAAACATTATTTTAAAAATTACATTTGATGTTTATACCTAACTAAAAGCGTCACCACTAATAAAGTAGTTTTATACAAAATGAAATAAAATTACCTCTTAAAATTCACAAAATTTTGTTAAAATTAATTCTTAATATTTGACATAGTACACAGGGACTTAGTTTTCTATTATAAAAAAATGCATTATTATAGCACCTAAAAGCAATTTATATTATTCCAAAAATTGAATTTGATGTTTATACCCAACTACTATTGGAGCGTCACCACTAACTACCTGTACATAAGAAAATCACATCTTAAAATTTACACACATACTTTTGTTAAAAATACTGTAACTCATTAACATTTTCCACTAGCATATAGGAACCTGGTTTTCTTAAATTAAAAAAAAATTACATTATTAAAGCACTTAAATATTAATATAAAAAAAACATAAAATTAAAGAGTATTACATTAACTGACTTTGTGGGACATGAAATATTAATAATTATATAATATTAATATATCATTGGTGTCATCTTACATTCTAGTTTCCAGCTTAAAGAGGTGACCAATATATAAACTTATATTATAATAATATTCCTTCATCATAATCAAAGAATAGTAACCTGTTTAATACAAGCCAGATGATAACTCAAGAATGCTAAGAATGTAGACCAGCATGCACTGGGGCATAAGGCCTGATACTGGAGATTCAGTCATTCATCTAATAGAGATGGGTAAATACAAAAGTGTGCAGTGTATTGCTGATATAAGGACCTCTTATATCCACAGCTGAGTAATACTGTGTATGTTATTTAATGTTCAGCATCATATGAACATGAAACTAGAAAATATTAAATTTTGGAATGTAGGCCTACGGTAATACTGTATGGGCAGTCAAAACCTACAGAGTATAATATATAAAGCCTATTTTTCTTTTACTGGATTTGTTTGTATGCATTTGTGGGGAAAACAGATTATAATAGGTGATTAGTTGCTCGTCTTCTAACACTATTATCTTGGGTTCCAATCCAGCAGGCACCAGGACACCTAATAAAATTACTGCTAAGAACAACTTCACTGTCTACTGTAAGTCTCATAATAATAACATTATTTTATGTGGTAAATCGCTGTTTGAGGAAAATGGTTTTTTTTTTTAAGTTTTTAAAAATTCATCACAAAATGTTTCCGACTATATAAAACACACACAGAAAATGGAATAATACCAAATTATAAACTCTTAAAATTTCCCCGTCATTAAATAATTTTTGCTCTTATCTTACTTTTTTTTTTCTTTTCTTATTTTTAGGTTTAACAGACTTGGTAACCATTCTTTTATAACTAGTACTGGTACTGTAGCTCTTCGGCCCTATATATTTTTGACCGATTTTACTTCATTTGTTAGGAATAAATTGAATCACATGATGTAACTTTGAATTTCAGTTTTCTATTAAATTTTAATGTCATATTGAATCAATTACAATACTAGTATGTCCACATGACTATACAGTAACATAAGAAATGCACTTTGATTTTGACACTAATGCAGCCTCTGTATCAGAATCATAGTACAGTAGATCTCTTGCTAGTTATCATCACCTTCCAACAATATTTTAAAAGATGTTTTAAGTGTTAAACTATAAATCAAATATAATATGTTGACTCAAGATATGTGCTGAAACTGCAGTATGTGCACTTGAAACAAATCCAGCATTGGCGGCTTTGGTGGCATGTTCGTTAAGTAGTCAAATGGTAATTTATCTTGGTTTGACAATTTTATTAATGCTCAATTTTACAGCTTACATAGGTAAAGTAAAATATTTAAAATGTGAATTGCAGACTTACTAACATTGCAGCAATACAAAATTGGAATGAAAATCAAATTCAATACAGAACATGAAGAAATTAATAAAACTGACAGTGTGATTTTTAAAGATTTTAAATTAATTCATTATTTAAACAATGTACTAAATTATATTTTTATATACTGTATACAAATGTTGTTTTGATATTTGTATTACTGTACTAGTCTTTTCATATTCTTTGTATTTTATTAACTAATTTGGCTATTAATCAATAGATTTAATATTATACTTTTTAAACTTCTATAAACATCACTTAAAATAGCTTAATTATATATTTATATATACAAATGTTGTTTTGATATTTGTATTACTGTACTAGTCTTTTAATATTCTTTGTATTTTATTAAATAATTTGGCTATTAATCGATAGATTCAATATTATACTTTTTAAAATTCTATAAACACCACTTAAAATAGCTTAATTCTATATTTAAAAATAATTTCTAAATAGTACACATAGTCACTAAATACCTAAACTATAGTCCAAACAGTTCCTTGCCTATATTATTTCCATCAATGTTAAACACAACTGTGATATATAGGAGGTTCCCCTTCCTTGAGCCATTGCTTGCTCATGTACAACTGTATTGGAACTAGTCACCTCAATGATGATGATAGATATTTGAAGTTCAAATTATATTTGTAATGACAGCAAATGAGATGCTCTACATGTACAAACACTTCACATGCATACTCCTCATGCTACAGTCTACAGGTAGGCCTATTCATATTGCCAGCCATGGCAAACATAAATAGTGTTCAAAAGTGAACATGTAACTATCTCAAACTGAAATCAGTGGCACATCCAGGAATCTGAAATACAAACATTTACCATTCATACAGTAAGAGTCATCAGTGATTACCAAAGAAGATACTGTAGACTATATTACTGTATGACAATACAATATCACATCACAGTAAACATTTTTGGAGAAAGGATTAAAAAAGAAAATTAAAATCATAAAATATTAATAATATTAAATAAATTTACTGTAAATAATATTAATTCTTCAATAAAAATAATTTAAAATTTAATAATCAACAGTCCTTGTTCTGTATGATGATAAAAAAGGTTTACCATACAGGCATATTATGGTATGCCATTGAGAAACATTATCCAATTAGCCAGTAACAGAGACCAACAGATGCAAAACGGTCAGAACACCTGTGATTTATAGTTTATTACATCATAATATTGATTATCAGTACCTGAGTATTTAATTACAAAATATCATGTTTTTAGTTCTGCTTACACTGCAGTAATTAGTTGACTTTAATTGTCATTTTTTAAAAGTATAAGTACTACTAATAAAATTAATATAATTATTATGAATAAAATGACGAGCCATACTACTGTAATCTAATACATAAAATGGTAAGTAAAAAGTAGGAAAGTGCTACTTTTTGTTATCTTACCTTTTTATAAATATTATAATAAGTCTGCTAATGATTAGTAAATTCCTGAATGGGCCACTCACAAAATAAGGTTTAAGTCAAGGGTAAATATAAAAATGGGTAGGAGGAGGGGGGCCTATATGCAACTTTATTTTATGTTATGTTTCCAGTGTCTATTAAAACGATGTCATCATCAACTGAAACCACGACAATATCACTTGATTTGAAATCACTTTTGACAGTTCACCCTTTAAAAACATGAATCCTAAGGAATGAAATTTGTTGAACATCTGTATACACATGACAAGGCCCATCGTTCCCTGCATGTGCGTGGTTCTTGCCATGCCGTGGTTGCGAATGTTTATTTTAATTAATCAACCTACTGTTTCAATACGAGATGATTTGAAAATATATTGTACTAATTATCATTCCTTATGTTCTCATTTTAATTAATGTTACACTAATCATTTCAACACATAAAAGTGATGATTATATCACTGATAAGCTATTGTAATTAATCCAATTAGATAGTACTGTACTTTATACCAGTTGTATAGGCACAGTTAAATTTTTCTTTTATTATTATTTTGAAGATCTTAGGGTCGAATATGAACAGTTTTTATGTGAGTAATCAATAATTCACAAGCTTAAAGCAATATCCAAGTACTAAACACAACCATTGCATTAATATGTAAAATTCAATAGGACAGGAAGTATGTTTCCAACATTCTAAATCTTATAAACCACCAACAGGAATTCATGTCAAGTTATTAATCTTTATTCCTGTTCACATCAAGAAAATCCTAATACTTGATTATACGCAATACATAAAAGAACAACTAAAAATCAATGAAGGTTCTCACCACAACTGAACATTTAGTATATCAATTAAAAAATATTCATAACAATAATGATACTTTTTAAATTATTTATTTATCTTTTTTCCCCTCATTAATACTTGATTCAGTAAATACCCACTATTCTCCCAAAGGCCCTAGTTTTGCTTTTTTAACCACAAAATCTCATAAAAAAAGAGAGAGTGTAGAGATGCTTTGGTTATGAGAAAAATAAATTCCTGTCACAGGATTTTAACCAGGACCCTAGAAATAGAAGGCAAGCATCTTAACTACCAAGCTGTTCAACTGATAAGACTTTCATAGGAACATACCACTTGCATTTCATTCTTTACTTACCACATATTTTAAGCGGCGCTTCTAATTCTAGTAAGATTGGTTGACTAAGAAAGATTTCCCTTGATTTCACACATAATCCTCTTACTTCTGCTTCTGATAATTGCACTTGTTTGCCTGGTTTACAACCCCGAGCTGTGATTGAAAACAAATTGAAAAGTTTAAAACTGTGTTTAACTAAAACCAAACATTCAATAATAAATTATTATATCCATGGTATTAAAATGCTTTTTTAAAATCATTGTAACAACAGTAAAATATGCATAATAATATAAACAAGACAGATTCTATATCCAGTGACAGTATGAAACTAAACACTATTAATGTGATGCCTCCTTGGCAATTACCGATCCAGATTTGATTTTTCATGAACTAAATAATTTCCAGTGACAAAATAAGATTGCAAACATTCAGTTTTCTTTATTTTATAGATTTCTTAAAATACAAAATCCTTAAAATGGTCTGCCAGCCAATGTTGGAGTGTATATGAAGAATGTTTTTAAAAATGGAAAACGTGTTCAAAATTCTTAAGAATACAAGGTTTTAAAAATTGAAGGCTGCCGCCAACATAAGGATTATGGAACAAACAACTATCAACTCCAATCAGTTTACAGATATAATTTTTCTACAAATACTTTATATAATATTTCCTGCTTTTTTACTTACTTTCTAAAAGCCTCAATGTATTTTACAGCACAGAAAAAAAAATCTGAATTGATATTCAGAGAAAAAATGAAAATTAATATGTAAATCATGTTGCAATTCACTTGGGCATTCTTTTATAAGTGATACTAATGATTTATTATTTGTCAGAAACCTTGTTCACCTTTTGACAACCTGTAGTTTAAAATTAATTACATAGGATACTGCCAAATATCATCAGTAAAGTAATTTCAATAATTAAACAAAGCATAAATATTAGGCCTAGCACAACCACTACATACAAGCTTATCCCCCCACCCCTTACACCTCCCTAGGTTGTAATATGTAGGCTTTTAAGCATCTAGCCACACCTAGCCTAGCCACCTGTGACACACTCACTCATTCAATTCATTTACTGTGTAAGCTAGCCTAGGCCATAACAAGGCTAGGCCTAGCACCTTTCAACACAGATTATTACTATCAAATAGCATTCATTGTCGCCAACCACACAATTTATTGAAATCAAAGCTAAGAAACATTATCAAAGTTCAATAGACCAAGCATAGGCCTAGGCCTACGCCTAAATGTTGTAAACATCTCCGTCGGCGCAACCAATGGGAAGTGCCGAAAACACTATTTCAGCTATCCTGTCATCGCCAAGGAAGTAAGGCCTAGGGCCTACGCCCTCGAAAGTTAGAATGAAAGAAAATGCATAAAACACTACATTTTCTCTAAAATAATCATAATATTAGGTAAGAATGTAACTTTACTATCTCAAGTACCAAATTAACGTTAAAAAAATGTCAACAGTAAGTATAAATTACCTTCTAAAAGTTGTGTAATAATTGCATCTACGTTCAGATCGCCCTCCGCCATGGTGAGTAACCCTGACGTCATTACCCCGCCAGCAGATACCATATTTGGGTAGAGCGCCGCCAACTAGGGACTAGTTGAGGGAGCTTAGAGTTGAGGCGGAAGATCATTGAACTTTCCCCATACCTCGAAGTTTATACTTCTGCAAGCAGCAACTACAATGGCTGTTGTTATAATAATTATTGATATGAGAAGTATACTTTAAAAAAAAATTAAAGTTGTCCCAACCAGGTTTCGAACCCGAGCCTTTGGCAGACGACAAACTTCGCCATTGAGGTTTGTTCAATTATACCAACAATACGAGGTTAATCAAAACCCTCAAATCAAAAATTGATTTTGATTATACTGTTTGTTCAGTAGGCCTACGGTTTAAGCTGATGAAGAGAGCAGGAACTCTTAAAATATTCGTATAATAAATTTTTTATATCCTGAAATGTCAAGCGTGTTCATCTTTATTTTGATTAACCTCGTATTGTTTTATAGTATTATACGTGCACCCATCATTACGA
>NW_022712275.1:692430-719353 GCF_011630105.1 Anneissia japonica
ACTCTATATATATATATATCACTCTATCAGGAGCGGTCAATGTAGGCACTCTTTTACTCCTAATCACTCTTTTGCATTTAGAGCATACAGGTTTTTCATGACTGAGATGTAAACTAAACCTTGGTACAGAGCTATTAGGTGGTTAAGTAGTTCGATTATGGAGGAATTAGTTTAGTTATAAACTATTTCAAGGTTCGATTCTCAGCCTGGGAGGACTCAGTCGGTGTGAAGTGGACAAAAAAATTGAGTAAATGTGATGTGGTTGGTTTACCTGTTCAATATTACTTTATTATCTTGTCTGGCTATTGCAATTGTATATAAATGAAATGTTTATTCCTTGTGATAGAGGACAATAGCCCATTGATGGCATGTTAAGCAAATAAATATGGAATGGAATTGAATGCACCAGTTAAATAATTGCTGCCCTTCATTTTCTGTAGTGTTGATGTGCTTGAGTACGGGCCTACTATAAATTCTATAAAATTAGCGTAATTGTCATTATTTACTTATACTTCTAAAATTCAATAATTCTTAAAATAAGTCTGTTTTTTAAATGTTAATTAATACAAAATGAGTACCGTAGCCTATTCCATCACACGATAGTCGTCGTCCACAGAAATAAAACAAAATCATTGAGATTCGGATTACATATTTTAAGATGGAGACAGCAGAAATGTTGTTTTAAACTAAGTATACAACGTGCTTTTTGGTGACATTAAAAACCTAATTTACTTTTTATGTAGATTTAAAATACCGTTTATATTCTTAGCATAGATCTACTAGACCAATTTATTTGCTGGTATTTATTAAATTTTAGGATTTTAATAAGTAAAATACTATACAAAAACTGCTTATTTAGATGTACTGTATGTCTGTAATTTGAATTTAATAATCGTAGTCGTGAGAGTCGTATCACGATCATCATTGGAATCACCACCGTAATCATAATCGGTATCACCATAAACATTGTATCATTTGTCATCTTTAATTACATTCGTCTTCATCATATTAACATCGTAACCAACATCATTCTCGTTATCATTATCATCATCATAGTAATACCATCATTATCTATTGTCATTGTTAATACCATTACCACCAACCGTTCGTTTTCATAATTGTCATCATCATCATTTTTTTCCCTAAAACATTGTGCACAAACTTTCACACAATTACAATATTTACACTGGTGGCGGGCAGTTACTTTCCAATTATTTATTATTGTTTTCACAGAAAATCACTTTTCCGACTGGGGCAGTGTACTAACAACTTGGTGAATGAAATCCATAGCACCAATGCTTGACTAGTCACACGAAAATTTAAATAAAACAAGCTCATGTGCACGGAATATTCAGGTGGTGTGTACTATAAATAATGGTTAACAAACAGCAAACATTGCACTGCACGTCAACACACCACCAGTATAGCTGCTGGCCGTGCCAAGGCAGCTAACTTGCACCATTTTACTTTCATTTTAGTTGATATTTTTTAGTTTATCTACTTTAAGCGGATCTGCGGTAGTCTGCTCCATCTACAACAATTAATCGATTGACGATTCTACAGAAATTACTTCACCATACAGATGCATAACACCAAAAACGTCTACGGTGCTTGAATACAGAAGTGAAAACAACAAATTGTACTTTTATTTTTGACTTAAAATCCAGCAGACAACTTCGGCCATTTTTATTTTCAATTTAAGTGAGTACTAGTAGTAGCCTACAGTTTATAATACATTTTAGTAAAAGAAACCGAATACCGAAGAAAAATGGTGGCGCACTATCGATTTTCATGACTTTGTTATTATTGCAGATTCCTCCTTCCTTGGCCGAAGTCCAGATTCGCAACTTCCAATTACAAATTGATTTATAATTTATCGTTCAACCGTATTTTACAATCACCATGGTAAGTATTTCCTACAGTCTGCTAAAATTAGCCAAAGCAAAATAAAAATTACTAAATCTACGCTGATAACACTTGCATGTCTTGTTTTACCCCTCAGCAAGTATTGTATTACATCAACAAAGCTGCCTATAGCTGTGCTTTATATTTTTCTTTCAACCAACAAAATGCAGAAACTGGGAAAGAATTAAAACTCCACAGAAGTAAGTTTTGTTTTTGTACTTTTTAATATTGATGACTGTACCTAACTACTACATATTACATATTACAAGCTTTGTTTCTTTTACAGACATGAAATGATCGCACTCCACAAAGTACGTTTAAATGGATTTTGATCATCCCATGCTGTGCACTCACTCAATGCCGCCTGCAGCATTCGCAGAAGACTTCAAACCACTGAATGCAGGCTTTCCCACAGAGCAAATTTAGCACATTATTATTTAATTTATAAAATTTCCATTTATATGTACTTTTGCTCTACCAATAAATATTCCACTTATTTAAATCTGTAGTTGTAGTCTCTCTTTTGGTCTTTACGTTGTGTGGAGAGATGCTGATGATGAACAACAATCAATGGCCAATTTATTTAGACACCATATGCCTCATCAGAGTACTGTTGAACTTCTCCAGTTTCTTCATGTCTTGAGCATGCTCGGTTTTGTATTGCAAACACTAAATGTAAATAAAATAAAATAATTAATGGCACGTGTAAATGACAAAATACAAAACTAAAAAAAAAAAAAAAAATAAAATAAAATAAAATGGTGTATTAAATACATTACTTACACGAACATCGTCTGTAACTTTAATCTTCATTGATCCATCACAATGCCTGTACTTCAATACCACTCTAGCCTGCAACAATAAAAAAACATTAAATTCAACTTAATTTTATAAACACACTTTTATTATCCTCAGTAGGCCCTATATTTTTTATTATTGCTATCAATAATTGTTATTATTAAAAGCATATTATCTGTACCCAAATCGATATCAAACCATCGACAACATAGTTAGGCAAGAACCTGTTTAGACGCTTAGTAAGTAGTAGGACAATGGACTGGCCATGCAATGGCCTTGCTTGGTACTCAAGCAAGAAAAAGGCCTAACGACGGCTAGGCTAGGCTACACTAGAGTAGGCCTAGGTGTCATTCATTCATTACTACAGAAATTCACTATTATTTCAGATTAATTACTTACTTTAGAAGGATCTGAAAGGTACAATTTTTCAGCTGCTTTTGAAAATTCGTCCCATGATGTATAGTATGGCATAATGAACTCAAATATTTACATTTACATTAGGTCTCAACCTACAGCCTGTTGTTAAATAAGCGCATAAGCATGTCATAAAAAAAGCCAAGCCACATAAACCAAAACTCATGAGCAACGCTAGCTCGTATTATTTTCCCACAGCAACGCAGCCGGGCAAACGCGTCAAATGCTCTAATAAACGCGTTGACCACATTGTAATACTGTATAGGCTATCCATGGAGGCTCCATGCTATTGCAGTACTATTATTCCCGTTCAATTCAAATGTATTTGTCCAAAAGGAAATTACATTGAGAAAAGGCATTGCTTATGAAATTACAGTATAAAAAATACATCAATATAAAAAGCAAATGAAAATACAGTAACATAATATAAAAATACATTTTTAAAAGTCAATAATAAGATCAGATTGTATTATGGTGTAAAACTGGACCATTTAATTGCCTACTCCTCCTACTGTTTTAAAGAGCAGCTTATCTCTGTCGGCTAAGTGGTAGACAGTTATGATAGCGCACCGTCTTTCGGGTGAGACGTTTAAGCCGTTGGTCCACGGTGTGCATTATGGCCCGTGTGCACGTTGAAGAACGCAGTAGTCTTCGGAAAAGGTTAGGGGATTGTCTCCCGGTGTACCAGGGGACCCTCTGGAAGCAATTATTCTTTTATCTTTGGTATTGTTGTTTAGTTTCTGACGGAATGGGGATAAAAGAGTTCGGATATCTCTTAGCACTTTTTCCTGATGGCAACCAATTGTAATACGAGGACCGATGTATTATCAGACATATGATGCTACTGATCTTATCAATCACTATTTTCAAAACTACATCTTCTAAACAAATGCTTTCTTTAATTATAATTATTATTTGTTATCGTTCTGAATCTGCTTTTCTTACGCTATTGAACCAGATGCTTCATCCAAAAATAATGACACTTTAAAATATAGACTTAAAGAAGAGCTTGAGTATAGTATCTTAACCCTGAAAAGACCGTACAGTAGCTTTCTAAGAAATGGGGACGTGACATACCTTTACTTATTAACACCATTGGTTTCACCACACAAATATAATAAAGTACAAATTCACTGAGCTTCATTTTGAGTTATAAAGAAGTTAAATGTTTGTAATGGACAAGATTATGAGCATGGACCCAAATACTCTTTATAGACCTATTACACAAAAAAAAAAAAAAAAAAAAAAAATTCAATGGTTTACCAAAATATTGTAAAGCCATGGTGATCTATCAGACTCACTCTCAACAACCAAATCAGATTACTAATTTAGTAGCAATGAAGTCAACTGGTATCAGTCAATGACGGCCAAGTCTTGCAAGACTCAAGTATAAGTAAGTACTGTACTGTACAGTAGAAACACGCATACATTAAAAATAAGGACCGGAAATAAAAATAGAAATATCGTGATCATTTGTCTCCCCTCGTGAGCATTTTTACATAGATTGATTGATTTATGCCTAAATACAAATGTAAAAATTAATCTAAAACCTTCAAAACATTCAAAATTTGTGTTGTGGTATTATTGGATTCTTCGTGAATTCTTCTTTAAGACAGCTGTGTTTATTTGTTGGAAATTGGTTGAGTATTAGCGAAGTTCTGAATATTTAATTCATTGGATGTCAGCCATGTAAGTTTTAAGGAAACAGCTTCCAAAGATCCCATAACTTTAATATGCTTTTCAGTTACTTTAAGTGATTGATGTTGTAGAAATGTTCTCAATATATCTTCTTTCAGAAATGTAAAAACCTGAACTTACGCTCAAAATTCTGATTTTCGAACGTTTAAGCCCGGTGTTTGTGCGAAATAGACATTAAAT
This sequence comes from Anneissia japonica, assembly GCF_011630105.1. NCBI lineage: Eukaryota > Metazoa > Echinodermata > Crinoidea > Comatulida > Comatulidae > Anneissia > Anneissia japonica. Next base: position 697,426 of record NW_022712275.1, read on the forward strand.
ATCATGGTCATGCTGGCCCTCGACGGCTAAAAGTGGGAATAAAATTTAAAAAATGTAAACTAAAAGCAACACCTCTCAAAGGGCAAACGTGTCATAGCGGCACCTACATTGCAATGTGCAAGAATATTCTGTTTATGCTAAAGCGTCACTCAATCACCCGTTCGTTATGTTACTGACGCATTTTCTTCAGGCAAAAATGTTGTGCTTACACGAGAGGGCGCCATTTACTATAGGCCTAATGGCTTGCGACGTGGGACCGGGACGTGCAATGCACGTGAGCGATCCATACGTGATTCACATGAATACAATGTTTAAAAGAAAGCTAGAAGCATTAGGTTATGGTCGAGGTGATTTAGATATCCGAGGTAAACACCTTCTTGGCCTAGGATACTAATTTTGTCACAAAATTAAATACTTACTTACTAGGGCCTAGGCCTATTTCGTATTTATTTATTACTATTTAGGCCTAGACGAATGGGCCCCTACTGTACCTTGTTGAATAGCAGGGGTTCGTAGGCCTAGTAGACCTAGCCTACCGTAGGCCTAGGCCTACTACTAGCCTATGGCCTAGGAGCCTAGTACTACTCTAGGGTCTAACTAGTTAGGCTAGTAGGCTTAGGGCGTTGGCGTATCTAGTTAAGCTACCTACTGTTCAAACCAGGGAACAGTGGAGGTTCAAGAGCTAGGCCAATATTTTGGGCTTACAAATTTAATTTTAAAACAAACAACTACTACAAGCAAATACCTACAATACTTGCTGCAATGAATTCTCATTAAAATTAAAGATGTACATTGCTCTCATGAGGTAATTGTAATTAGAAAAATTCAATACCATATTTGAATTGCCTAATTTGTATATTTAAATGCGCACATGTTCCAAACGTACCGATTTGCTCAGGGTCTCCCAAATTTACATGCAAAATCCTGGTCTGCCGAATTTAGTCAAATTCTCCCAAATTTTGAAAACAAACCACAGAAGACCAATAACAGCCTTTAGAGGCTTTTGTACGAATAATTGATTATTTCTTTATCATTTTTTTAATCAACAATTTCAGCATACAAAGACTTTGTGTTGTTGACACCTCGAAAGATCAAAATGCATGTATTGTATGAAATAAACATGTTTTCAACATGTCTGAGGCATGCCCAGTCTCCCAATTTGTTAGTTCCAGGGGTTGGAATGTCTGAGTATGGTAAATTATTGACTGGCATTACAATTTAAAATTTAAATAAGAAATCAATTTTCCCTGTCAATTGACAGTTAAATAATATTAATACCTTTCCTGTAATCAATTTAAGGATTACTGTGTGGTAGTAAAATGTATGTAAATGAGCAAAAATGATCTGTTTCTGATTAGAAATTAATACATTTTTTGATACTTTTAAATGAGCTACTTAATGTCTTTTTATCAAGTTTTTAAGGTTTTCCAAAATAGCAGACAGTACATCTTTAAGCGCCTCAGCACTTATTTGGTAATTTAGGGGGAAAATGGTAAGTTTATAGTTATTTTATTGTTTTAACATTCCTTGGTTTGTAGATGAAACTCATTGGAGGAATTTTATAATTTGGATCGAAGACATGAAAATCCGGTTCTATGCAATAGAAGATCGTGAAAGCTTACGGAAATCTACTGGTGAGCAATGGATCAAGACCTATGAACAGGTAACCAATATTTGATGAAAGCTCACTTGTAATCACTGATGATTACTGTGATACTTTTGTATCAACTCTAATAATACTATTTTAATAATAATAATATTATTATTATTATTATTATTAAAATAGTATAATAATAATAATAATAATAATAATAATAATAAAATTGCAATGGTAAACCTATTGTACTTTGTTTTGCCACTCTATTTTATTTTAATTAAATTCAATTCAAAGATATTTATTCAACCAATTTTACTGTAAGTACAAAGGTTAAGGAACAGCTTAGAAGCAAATGCTTGTCTTCACTGTCCTATGATGAGTACACCAGTGAGTGCACAACACAATATAGTCAATTGTAGTCTGGGCGGTTATCTGTAACCTACTGGAGGTTATTGAATACTGTCCTAAAAAGATGGCAAAAGCCATTTTTATAATGATTATACTTGTAGATTGTAGCTTTGTGAAAACCCTGCACTGACTAGAAATAATAGATAAATTTTCAACAAAAAATTTTGGTATTATTTTGATTTAGTACTTGAAAGATATAGTGTGCCCGTACATTGGTAGTGATAGGGCAACGATTGCAGAATGGCTACTTGGACATGCTGTAAGACTCGAATATGCAGAACAAGGTATTTGTCTTGCATTAAATTAGGTCTAGACTTTAGTTCTAATCACATTTTAATTCATTTTTCATTCAGTTCCTAAATCCTCATTTTCTGATCAGACATTCAATCATTCTTTCTCTTTCTCACACATCCAACAAAAACCATAGGAAACAATTCTTTTATGTGGTATAAGCACATTACTGGTACAAACCCAACCCCTTACTATCTTCCAGGCAAAAGCCCAGGATATTAAATTATCGTATGTTTCTTTCCAACTAAAAAAATTTACACCTACAGTATTTATCCATATGTTTATTCATGTGTACATGAATATATATATATATAGATCATAGTAAAGATTTAAAAAAAAATGTGTATAAGAGACAGGATGTACATTGCTCTCATGAGGTAATTGTAATTAGAAAAATTCAATACCATATTTGAATTGCCTAATTTGTATATTTAAATGCGCACATGTTCCAAACGTACCGATTCGCTCAGGGTCTCCCAAATAATGAATAAGAGTGTTTGAGTATAAAGTTTATTTATATAGTAGTAATGTTTAGATAATATTGATTTGATTTCTTTTCACAGTTGATAAGTATAAAGCTGTTTCTGTTGAGAGTACTGTGAAAGGAGCATCATCCGAAGATCCCTTCAAGCATCTAAATCGTAAGTTAAACTCCATCAGCTGTATGCATTATTGTCCATATAATGATAATCACCAAATTATTGTTAACGTGCAAGTCAATGAATCCCTTGCAAGGGCTTACGCCGTTTGGATCTGCAAATTAATACTTTTAATCCAGGTGTCCCAAGTCGTCCTCAACTCGTGCAAGTTTTACAGAAATCAGGAAGGCCTCCCGCACTCATGCAAGCAAAAATTATCCCCGAAAATAACATATCTGCCACAAAATCACGATATTTGCATGTTTTTACTACTCTGTTATCAATTGTGTCTCGGAAGTGAGTGCCAATGTAAATCACCATGTACAGCAAGTGGCTTCTTCCAACTTGAGAGCCCCTGTTAATCCAATAACTTCATTGTTGCGTCAGACGACATGGTCCATGCTTGTCCGAGAGGAGGAAATTGTTCCCCCACCCTCTCTTGACAAGCAATGGTTTACATAAACTTGCATTAAATGTATACATACTGCCAATGCCAGTTTGATGAGTTTCAGGACAGCACATTTTCCTGAATACCACGTAAGTCCGTTTAGGTATTTACCCAATAGTTTGGCAACTACTTCAGTGTATCAAAATATTTAACATACTTTTGCCATCATTATAATTTTACCTTATGCCTGTATATTATATATTTTTTAAACTACAGCTGAGGATCCCAACTTCAAAGCTGGATTAGCATCTATTTGCAGATTACTGAAAATGCCAGAGCATTATGACCAAGAGGTCACTTTAAGAGGGGTCAGCGTTTTAATTAGGCAAAGGTTATCTAAAGAGGCTTTAGAAGATGAAAGCCTTACAAGTCAAGAGGTATTTTTTTAAATAACAGTAATAATAGTGAATATTTGTATACTGTAGCATCGGTACACACTGTAGCTCCGGTATTCACCCAACCTGACGCTCATGGCGCTCAATGCGTAGACCTATCTCGTTCAGTAAATTCCTGCATCCCTGAGAGTCTCATCGTGTCTTAGCTTACCCGGAAAACTGGTACCAGCTACTTTCGTCTGTCCACCACAGGGACTGTATGAATCAGCACACCAGGGTAACCCCCCCCCACTCGTCTCGAATGATGTACTGCGCATGAGCCTATTATGTACATTGGGCCTACAATTTATAGTCTTTATCCGAGAAGACTTGTTCTACCAGCAGAACAACAGGCAAAGGCAAGCATGCTGCTCAAATCAGCCACTGGAATGATGCCTATGGGGAAATTCCATAGGTTGCTGCATAAAACTTTCTCAACTAAAAAATCATTCCACATTTGTTAAATCTATTAGCAATGTCAGTATACATATCCAAGTTTATTGAGTGACATACATTGCATTACATTACTAATTCAATCAATCAGTAAGTCTGTAAGAAAACATAATTTTCTTTAGAAAGAATAAAAAAGAACAGTTCACTGTTGCACTGATAAAGCTTAGGCATCTGATACCCATTTAAAAAAGACAAAATGTTAAAAAAAATATTTCTACTGGGATCATTAATGTTTTCACATGAGTAAATTCAAACCATGTTCAAAATCGATATAGTCTTGTTGGCACATTAATCCTAAGTGTACCTCTTATAAGATTTTTTTTTGCTAGTGGGTATTAACATGAATGTAACTAAATATATTAGAGTATTACTTTTGTGTCTGGTTGTGGCATATGTTAAATTACTATTACATATACAGTTATTCCAATATTATTTTTAGCTCAATTACATTATTTTTACTGTTTAAATATCTATGAAAAGATGAAAGAAATAAATGTTTGTTTGCTATTTTGTAATTTACAGGGTAGCAAGATTAGTCTTGAAGACTGCCCTCTAGGGTTTGATACAGGTGGTATGTAGAATTACTGAAATTTCATATTCGCTCCAATTTCTAATAAATTTTAGTGGTTTTTAAATTATAAATGCATAATAACTTTTAATGAATAAAGAAGTTCTTGACGAATCTTGAATGTATTTATACAGTACATGATTAACTTTGTTTTTCTCATTAACAGACAAAAACTTGAATGAAGCTGCTAAAATATTACGTCTCCTACATGTGAACGAACTTAGAGAACTTCAAACAAGGATAAACGAAGCGATAGTATGTGCCCAAAGCGTAACAGCAAATCCTAAAACAGATGAAAGATTAGGAAAAGTTGGTAGATAGTAGATACACAGAGGATAAGGAATACTATACAGTAACAGAGGCTGTGAAATTTTGCAGTGTTTTTAGTGGAATTGGCAGTAATATGCAGTAGTATATATGCATGCATAAAATGTGATTGAGAAATCTTAAGTAGCATGGAATTATACTTACTGGTGAAGTTTCTTTTTCGTTCAAGCTCTTAGCCTGAACCAGGAACAATGCATGTCACTTTATTTATTAACTGTAGCAAAGAAAAAGCTACCATATTTATTTTCTTGAATACCTCATAATAGAGAGCATTGCTCGGGCTGAATTTCTTTTTCCAAATTTTATGCCAATTATCAGAAAAAATATAAGAAATAGGAGTTCATTCAATATAGTACTGTAGAATAATTTGTTCAACCTTTTGAACAGGCATTATTTATTGATACTTTGATAAGAGCGATTTAAAGTTTTAATTTAATTTCTGAGGTTTTATTATATTTTAGGTCAAGTATCATCTTTAAACACACCTACCAGTTTGTAGGACTACTACTTAATAATATTAATAAAATATGACACTCATTGAATGAGCCAAAACACAATTGTGATACAGTAATTCGTTATTTATTCATTAGGCCTATGTACTTAACTCTAGAGTAATAAATGTCTTGTATTTATATCATACATTCCATTTACTGAAAAAAGTGCTGAGCTAGAAATAAGCATGCATTAGTGATAATAAGGAGGTTTTGCATGCGTACAGAAAACGAGACTTGTGCATTTTGAGACTGCGTACATGTGTGTTCTAAGCAAGAACAGAGTGCAAGGATAGTTAAGATTAGGAGTGCACTAGCTGATTGTGTGTTACGAATCCTCTCCACTAATAATAAATTATTTTAACTGATGTATAGAATAGGCTTCTTGGAGCGTGTGTCTAATGGTATTGTGACGTAACACTGTAGTACAGTACTCTATAACATCCAAGATATTATTTTTTTAATTTATAACAGAATGCTCATAAAATATTTCAGTGAATTAATTTTAATGTTTTACTTCGATGTGGGTTTTTAGTGTGCATGAACACACTTGAAAAAAAACTTTGGCATGATGGATTAAATAATGGATCCTGCAGGACCTCTAATTAAACAGAATTATTGCCATTGTGTTTATTGATTGAAGTTGGCTCAAATGGTTTCCCACGTTTTGCAACTTTTAGAAAGAACATAAAGCCATAAAGCCACACTACAGTCCACCTAAAATCAGGTGTACTTTCCAGAGTGATATTCAAACTTAACAGCTGACCAATCAGAACATCGCTAAGATTATGCGATTGTCCTACAAACACACATGTCCCACAGAAGTATGTATGCTTTGTTGGATTTAGCAACATTATTCGAGGGGCGGGGGCTCTTAGCGGAAAGGTCCGGTGACTTCGACTGTCGAACCACTAACATCAGAACAGTTTGTATAGAATAACGGTACAATGTAAGCATGGGTCAAAAGCAAGATACCTGTAGTAGCAGAGATACACTTCCTGTATTAAAATAAGTTCTCGAAAGCTCCGATGAGGGCAGTATAATACAGGCAGTAGAGTATATTGGCCCTAACATAATAATTGCCCTACAAAAATTACCAGCCAATTTGGGTCTATGCAAATAATAAGCAACTTTATTATTACTGTATGTTAATGTTTTTCATTAATTTGTTTTATTGTAACTTCATAATTTGTTTTACTATCCTTTATCCTGGGACTTAATTAAATACACAAATTCAATTTAAATATATTTTTAGCTCATGAAGGAATCCTGTACAACTTTAATCAAAGCCAAAAAAATATTTAGTTTATTAGTGTGTTAAATTAATATAGAAATTGTCAAACATAAATTTACCATCAAGGACCATCAAGCTCTAAATCCAGGGGCCCAGAACTTAATTAAGGGGCCTGAGATAATAATAGATTTTTTTTAGCCAGGGCTCCAAATTGGCCAAGCTGGGCCCCTCCTTAAGTGGCAAAACGTGTAAAAAACATCAAAAACTTTAAAAAAAAACAGATAACACAAAGATAAATAATATTCGCTCGCAATGCATCAGATGTTCCTTTCCAGTTACTCTCATGACGATTGACGACAGTTTTTGCGCGGTAAAACAATGTTGTAGTTAGGCAACCTTATGGTATTTTCCATAGCTCAAATTTTAAAAGTCTTGTGAAATTCTAAGTAGCCTATAATCTTTCAATCAGATATTTCAAAACTTTTCTGATTTTTAAAATCCTTCAATCGCATGATGATGTGTTGCGGCGCTTATTCGACGATTTACGGACGAGAGGAGATTGAGGTGCGACACGGGAAAGGGAGAAACGTAATTGGGAGTAAGAGACATTGCATTGACGAGAAGTTTCTTTCTATCTTTCGAAGATTTCAGATGATGTAGTAAAGGTTGTAAGACAATTACAAATTTAACTCTCCACCTGGACAGCATAGTATCCATCCCAGGGTTTTGAAGGAATTCCTTTAATCTGCTGCTCCTTTGTATATAATAATTAGTGTCTGGTTATCCTTAATAATTATATGTCAATTCCCATTCTCGCGACGTGTCTCGCTGTACGATTCTCCATAAGCTTTTGTTAGACTGTTAGTCAGTTGTTCGCAGATTATTGAAGAGTATTTTTGAGATGTGGTTGTCAACCAGATTATTTGGTGGCTCTTTCATTTCTTAGATCATATTTGACACAAATTCTGAAACTCTTTCAAGATATACTAGATGCTATATGACAATAACAGACTGACGATTCAGACGAGCGTCCGAAACTTGCGTCTTTCAAAGGATCCGTCTATTCGGGTACCAATTACACTTGGTGTACCCAAAGACTGGCCCTTTGCTAATGACAAATGCAAGAATGAGGACCTTATGGTTTTAAGAGACGAAAATTTTAAAGATTGTGAGCAAGGTGAGTTTATTGTCAATCAAGAAACAGTGAAATATTCGTTTAAAATGAATTACGATTCACTAAATTTTAAAAATTAAAACATAAAATTGCCTTGCTTATTTTATTGATTTTTAGCTACAAAGTATCTACTAAACGCAGCCTGTAACACTTCGTTCAACATATAATAGGCCTACCATTATTCAGCCTAATCATTGGTGGCCTATACTAAAGATACACAGCAAAATCCTGTTATAATAAACCTTTATGAAAAATACTCTAACATTATATAAAATACGAATGCCATATTTGCTATATCAAAAAATAGGCTTTAGAAAATTACCCTTTGAAAATAATCTCTAATTATATAAGTTTTTCACTCAAAATAATGCTTAATAATTACATGCTATGACTATTTAGACTATTTAGCTACAACAATATCAACATGAAAAAGAGCTTGCCTACTTCGAAGAGATTGTCGCATGCATTCTTTCTATTAATATTGTACATTTGGTGATATTACATATTACAACTTTTCAGTTTTCTATTCATTTATTTAATAATTTTCAATGTTTAATCAGGTTTCTAAAAGAATACCTCGCCATGCAGAATACTAAATTTATACAGCTCTTTAAATTCTATACTGAAAATACAATGCTTGAAAGGTGTACAAATATACTATTACAGGCTTATACTATCGAAAAATTCATGAACATGTACAATAATTTTTTTAGAAATATAATCGCACAAGAATCAAATCAAGACGTGTTGAAAAACGAGTCTCTGGAACCCTGGATGATTTCAATCCCAGTTGACTCTGAAAGAAAGGTTGAACATTTTAATTCAATTTTAATATTAAACACTATAATATGTCATATACTAATTGTTATTTCCCAAGAAAACAAAAGTATATTGGACAATCATCAACATGTTGGCGACCGAATTTAAGAGATAATCTTGTAACATTTTGTTAGTAAGTGAAATTTGTACACAGATAGGAAACTATGTAATAGTTTGTGACATAATCAGTGTTATGGCCTAATGTAGGCCCGCTTGAAACTGAGCTGGAAACACAATTTTAAAATAATTTTATTGGGATACAGGCATTAAGTCATCGTACTTAAATAGCTTTGCTGCGTGTCTTAATTTGAAGTTGATAACTTAGCTGAAGCTTAAACGTTTTACTTGGAAACAGATTCGCTTAGGCCTATTTATAAATAATAAGTATAAACTGGACCTTTCGTCGATTTTAAACTATTACATCACAATATTTGATTGTTATTTATGGAAAGCCAAATCCGCCAAAAATATTCCTAAAACAGAAAAGATATTTTCACCTGTTACGGTGTTTTATGGTGCATCCTCGCATGGGATTTCATTGCCGTCAGTGGTATGTCCACAAGCACATGTCTTGCCATCCGGTGTGGGAAGACAGAGGGCGCTACAGTCACCGTTGTTGTAAGCACAAGCATTAGTACCTACATAAACGAAGCCACAAAAAAAAAATCAAAAAAAAAATCAGACCTTCGACGTATTATGTGAAACCTCAAGAGTTGCAGGAGATATCGAGTGCTTGAAGGTATCAAACAAAAACAAAAATGTATATTGTTGATAAGATGAAAATATATTAAAGGAGAGATAACGTACTATAGTAGCGGTCTTAGTAGTAAACTTTCATGACTTTATAAGATGATGTAGAGTGACATCATACTTTAAAGACGAATTCTAATAAAAAAAAAAAAAAAAAAAAAAACAAACCACTCACGAACTCGTTCTTTGTATATAAGATAAGCAACAATGGTGAGTACATACAGCATTATAAAAGTGAGGTACATGAACGAGTGGCTTACCTGCAGGGCAAGACGATGCTGCAACAATTCCGTATAAGCGACCTGAGCCACCAGGTGGAGACTGCAGCGGTGTTCCGAGGGAGTTTCCATTCTTATCAATATTTTCAATTCTTCGACTAAAATAGTAAAAGTAATTCAGTTAATAGGTCTAATTTCAGAATTTATAATATTGTGATAGGTCGAATACTATTTAAAATATATTTGAAGAACCAAAATCACCATCTACTGCAAACCACATACACACACACTAACCAATATTTAGGTCTACTAATGGACTCATACCGTACCATTTTCTTCAAAACAAGCTATACGTGATAAGATAGAGCTAAGAACTTGTCACCAAAGAGGATCAGGGTAAGTTCGCAGATCTTTAAAATTAGCAGTTTAGAAAGAAATTTCTCTAGACACGCCGCTAATTAATTTTTCGTATTTCATTGTATTAGATATTTATATGATTTCTGTATTATTATTATTATTATTATTATTAAAGTGACGAATTCATAATAAAAATAAATAAATAAATAAACAAGAACATTCCGCTAACTTATAATTTCACCAAAAGACAAGATACAACTAGACTGTCAAGCCTCGTACATAGAAGACCAAACGGCTCTTGGTATCTGAAGGTGCTTTTTTAATAACAAATGTAAGAGTGCCCTTGTGATAAATGGGACTGTTTGCAATAAGAAATTTACTTACGATTGCCAGTCGGTCCAATAGAATATGTTGGAATGCACAGTTAAACTGAACGGGTAAGTTGCCTCAGAAGTGACAGTAAATCGAGAATTTGCGTCACCATCTAAGTTCATACATTCCACTTTACTTGTCCCTGAAAAGAAAACTTATTTGTCCTATCTTTGTAACTTCATATCACATCTTCCGAAAAACTCATAGATTATGTTTTCGCTAACCAAACCTGGTAAAATGTCACCTTATCAGTTACAGTAAGTCGTAATGATTTACTTTAGAATGTTGATACCTTGGTTTTGGTTAAATATCAATACATGTATCGTAGTATTTCATAAAACATAGAATATAGTGCGTGATTTTGGGGGGGGGGAATTCGAATGCCACACGTGAGAAAGTAGTAAATAATAGTAAAATGTTGTTAGTAACTATAATTCAAACTATTGATACTAGCAACGGTACCTGCATCAGCCCAGCATATCTGTTGACTATTGTAATCAATAGTGAGACCATTTGGAAGTTTGATGTTTTTATTGACCAGCACTTTTCGATCACTTCCATCAAGCGCAGAGGTCTCGATCTTTGGGTTGCTTCGTGTCCAATCTGTCCAGTATAGATTTCTGTGAACAGAACAGACGAAATGTGTTCTTGCATTATATTGTGTTAAATTCAGTCACTGCTTGGAAGATTTGACATTCTTATGAAACGATTAGGAATAAGTCACTTTGTTATTCGTGGCTACAGTAATTCTTTTTTCACAAACAGATGATTTTCTAAGGAATTCTTGCACGGAAGTTCGGAGTACTTTCTGTTTTATTAAATTGGCTACATAATATTTTCTTACTCGGATTGAAAGTTGGTTGGAAAGATTTTATCAGGAATAATCGGTATAGAATTAATCCATTGCTGATGCTGATCTAATTCAGGTTTAGATATCATTAATACACCGTGGTGTGTTTTACAATATTTGGGGTTTTATCATAATAATTTTGTTTAATAAATGACTGAAGTTATAGGCTAAAAAATCATGAATTTAAGGCTGAAAATCTTGTTTGTATATGAAATAAGCATTACCGTACGTACACAACGTAAAGTGACAGTAACGTAACATGTGTTAAACTGGCTAACGTTTGAATGTGATCTGAAAAATAAGGTACCACCAAAAAAATATGGATGTTTACATAAGGCACGAAAGCAGGCACTATGACGTGATTTGCTATTTTACATAAGTATTTACCCGCCAACTGGATCCACTACAACAGCACGTGGGTATTTCAGATTGGTGTTTACTAATACTCGACGGTATGAGCCATCGAGACTGGAAACTTCAATGCGGTGATACCCAGAATCAGTCCAGTACATGTTACGACTAATCCAGTCAACAGCAACACCTTCTGGGCTCAATAATCCTAAATAGACAATAGACACATTATTACCCCCGGATCAAACACGTATGGAACACAGTTGTGTTCAAACCTACCAGGTACCCATTTGTACTCCTGGGTGGAGAGAGGCAAACGTAGGTAGGTAAAGAGTCTTGCCTAAGGACACGTAAAGTATCTTGCCTAAGGACACAAGTAATACGACGAGCGTCGGTCTCGAACTCCGGATCCCGCGACCAGAACGCCTTACACGCTGTGCCACACACCACACATATCTTTACAGTCACAATAAGAATTACTACAATAATGATCCATTAAATGGAAATTTGGTTTCATGTATTTTCACAAGTGGAACTTACCTGAAACTGAATTTGGAATTTGCACATCTGTCAAGGGTAGTACCATATCATCAAATAAATTACTCATTTTGCAGCCATTGTTATCAAACACAATCGTTAATGATATTTATGCATAGGCCTTTCCAACAAAAATTCATTGTTTTTCTAATAATAAACCGATAGCAACGTTGTTACTCGTGGTAATTGAATTTATAAATTTACACCATGCAACCTCATTTTTCTGAGGAGTGCTGCAGTGAAACACTTCAGCAGAACAATACATTTCAATACGACACCATCCTACCAATGTAGGCACTACAAATTTATAGACCTTGGTTGGATATAAACAAAGTTTTTAATTATTATTATTGAGTAAACATGCGAAATGAACATAGTGCAACCTGGACCTCAAGTTCGACAGCACTGTACTGCACTACAATTTAATTTTTGCCAGCCAGACGCTTACTTCTCATTGTATTCCATCTTATTCATCAGCAGATGCCACTGGCGATATTTCTTCCATCAATAAAATGTAACTTTGTATTCACCCCTGGTATTCATGCCTACCTTTTCTAATGATGACCTTTGAACCAGTGCCGTCACTGCGAACACTGCTGATGGTCTTTGTACTGATGTCTGTCCAGTAGATGAGATCGTCTTTACAGTCGTAGCCTACTCCTATCATAGTCTGCCGAGAGTTCATAAACACCTTACGCCCAGCGTCACCATTCAGAGGCAAACTCATAATCGAGTTTCCTTGTGCAAATATTAGAACGCCATCACCACCACCACCAGTCTGGGTAGCTTATGAAGTAAAAGGAAACAATTATTGTCAAAGCACCGAATACGGTGGGATATTAAATACACTATCTTCTTATTTTAATTACTACTTACGAGGATCTCATATAGAAAGCTGACAAAAATCTCTTGATGATTATAAATCTTAGGCGAGATTTTTTATACCTTATTGTTTTTAAAGATCATCAGAGGGCGGAAAAAAATAAAAATAAAATTTAGTTTTATTTATTTAGCAAATAGTATTGCCAAAAACACCCAGACGGAGGAGAAAATAAAAATATTTTTTTTATTGATGAATGTACGGTAGTAATTGGATGTTATAATGCTTCAAATTTATTTAATTAGGAATTGAAAAATATACGTATCTTATTTTTTGAGATTGCAAAGAAGCGGCGGGCGTAATGAAAATAAAGAAAAACTTTCATTTTTTATGGCGGCGGGTGCGCTAATTGGCCAAAAAATAAAGATGTTATTCGAAATCATCATTATTGGCTGGCGGCAGGTCCCTTAACAAGGTATAAACAAAGTCTCGCCTTATGAAGATTGAGGCGTGAAAAAAGTATTACACGTTGTGCATTGTTAAGAATTAAATCCAGGAAAATGAGTTTTAAAAGCAAGCACAGTTCCATTGTGGATCTTTTTTTTCCATATAGGCCCTAGACGCAGACGTCGTCTTCAATACTTCTAATCACTCAAATGGTAACATAATGTCATCATGTATTATTGCTTCAATTATATTAATATTTAGATATTAGTAGGCTTAAGCTTTGCAAATATTGCCGGAAAAACTGATGTCCTAATTTGGTTTATGGATGACTTGTGAATAAACCAGAAACTGGAATTTTTTTGTTAATTGTATTTTCTTAATGACCAGAGAAACGATTACATCAAGGATTTCAAAACATGTCTACTCAGCAACAATGCATTTTAAGTATGTCTAAGGTTCAGTAGTTTGCATTCTTACCAGTACATGATCTGCCATCTCCTTCAAAACCAGGGAGGCAGATACAATTGTAACTGCCTTGGTAGTTTTCACACTTGGCGCGAGGGTGGCAATCATCTCTTCTCAGTGAACACTCGTCAATATCTAAGCAAAGAAATGAACATGTATGAAATGAAAATAATGAAATGAAAATATACTCCTGCATAATTTTTAAATGAAACACTCACACAAATGTTGGTACAATCTAATATTAGGCTACGTCATTCTGATTTGATTTTCTTTAGGCAAGTGATGTAGATAGGCTTTTATTAGTTTTTAAACTTTGATTGCTACCAGAATAATAATAAAAACTATATCGTCTCGCTTTTAAAAGAGCTCAACCCTCATTGAAAGTGTGCACGAAAAGAAAATTAGCGCATGTGAAAATATTAAATATTTAAATTTATAAAAAAAAAGTGCAATCAATAACGTAAAGTACTGAATACGATTCTAAATAATTAAAAATTTCATTTAGTTCTTTTAATGACTTTGTTAATAGAAGTTTACAATATTTATGGAAAAAAGAAATACTAAAAAGGCTTAGTTTATAAAGCATCATCCTCATCCTGCAAGTGGCGAGTATACTTGCTGTTGGATGTGACGAAAAAAAAAAATGATGTGTAAATCGTCATTACCTTTATTAAATAGTTGTTCTCTAATAAATTCTAGTTTTAAAATTATACATCCCTATCGGAGTTTTTGCGAAAAAAAAGTGCGAAAAACGCCGATTAAAAAGTGCGAATGCGCATACGCATGAACCGACGATGAATAAATTCGCCTAATGGAAAACAGGCTTAAAGCCGGTTTTCCACTAGGAATTTATTCGCGCGAATCGAAAGCGTCGTTCATGCACATGCGCATTCACATTTCTATCAGAGTTTCCGCTTCAGCGAAATATGGTAGTTCGAACTGTTTCTACTTTGTGCGCAACCAATCAAAGCTCATGAACCTAACCGACGCCTTCGATTCGCGCGAATAAATTCGCCTGGTGGAAAACCGGCTTTGAAGCCTGTTGTTTGTTGTTTGAGGCGAATTTATTCTCGCAAATCAAAGCGTCGGTTCGCTTCCTGAGCTCTGATTGGTTGCGCACTTTTTCGCTTCGCAAAAACTCCGATAGAAATGTGAATGCGATTGCGCATGAACAGACGCTTTCGATTCGCGAATAAATTCACCTAGTGGAAAACAAGCTTTACGGAACTTTCCTCTGGTACTCTAGCAAAAGCTACTTACCTGTACATATATAACCGTTTCCATCAAACCCGTCCAAGCACACACAGCTGTACAACTGACCAATACCCGGTATACACTGCCCTGCATACTGGTCACATTGATTGCCGTGACATGGATCCTCAGGCGGAATTTCTGTGAAGTCAATAATATAATATAATAATAATAATAATAATAATAATAATAATAATAATAATAATAATAATAATAATAATAATAATAATAATAATAATTTTACACAGGATAATAGTGATGAGGCTGGTATTCAGAGACATTGGTCTTTGTGCATTGGGAGCAACTCCCTTAATCGAAAGTTCATGAAATGTTCCCCTGAGGTTAAGTGTTGTCTTTTTAAATCATATCTCATTAATATGTATTGTACTGCATTATGGTGTGATTACCGTCATAGAAAAAAATATATATCTTTTTAGAATTTGCTATAATTATGCATGGTTATGCCATTGTTTTTGCCAATTTACTCTATTTGTTGTATGTATAATACTTTTGTCTGAAATAAAAGATTGAATTGAATTACACTGTGCGTATTGGTTGTTTTCCATTACTTTAGGCCTACCAATTTTTAAAAACATTTACCCGACAATTAGCACTTATCGCCTGTTCCATGTAGTTACGACAATGGGCTGGAAGCCAACTATAAATATCTAAAAAACACAAGCCTACTGTCTGAGGTAACCATTTAAACTACAATCTTTAAATTGAGAGACAGTGTAAATAGTGGGTTAGTTTGTTCTTGATAATCCAATTAATATTGTTTAAAAATATTAAGAAAAAAACCATACTCCCACGACGTTTCGCTGATATTCTATCAGCATTCTCAAGTGAACCATGGTGTTACAGTGTGAGTATGTTTTTTTCAAAAATATTAATTGGATAATCAAAAAACAACAAATCAACCCAATATTTAATATTGGATCCAGATGATTTTTTTTAATAATGTAAATAGCATTTAGTTTGTGCGTTTGTTAATTGGCAAAACATATATTTTCCTTTTAATTTTCATTTGAAAGTTAATAAGTTGAGATATAAAAAAAATATTTTAATAACCAAGCAGGGCGTATGATGTATAATATGAAGCCGTTCAACACTGCTACTGAAACATTGCAGCAAGGTTTTGGCATGATTTTTACTTACGACACCTAGCGTTTTTTCACTTAAACTTACCTACACACTCTACGCCATTACTGATAAAACCATCATTACAATAGCATGCTGAATCGAATTCATTTTTCGTCTCACAGTGTGCGTTTGATTGGCATACAATAGAAGCACAGCCATCGGTAGCTATAGGAATAGAGTACATGCAGTACAAAGAAACAGAGAATCTAAGAACCAAGCAAGTGTTAAGCAACAAAGTTTAGCAACATTAGAGAGTTTTTGCTAGCTTACGAAAAACGATAACGAATACAGTTACGTCATCAAATCTTTAGACAACCCTTCCCTACAGTAGCATATTTGTCACAACGTAGACGATTCAAGCCTTTTTTGCATGAATTAATAATCACATTCAGCTCATACAGCATATTATCAAGTATGTTTTAGGCACGAATGACGATAATGGCAGGCGCGGATCCAGGATCCAGCAGTGGGAGAAAGGAGAGCACGATTGTTTACCACTTATTTACACCAACAATGGTGGGGCGGAGGTGGGCGTGGCGACGTGGGCTTCATATTGTGCCCCCCGTCAGAAAATCTCTGGATCCGCCCCTGATGATAATGACGTATTCGTAGTATGCCTATTCGTTATCGTTTTCATCAAGCCTGGTTTCCTTAACCTCGCTACACTGTCGCTACAGTTTTTTTCAGTGCGATCGTTGCACTGCGTAGCAGTTCCTGACGCAATCGGGAAGGCTCTCCTATTCGACGGACAAATCAGCATCACCGAAAGCTGTTGGCGATAGAGTGTAGCGATTGTATGGAAACCGAGCTTAAGGTTTTGAAATCTCCCGAATAAAAAAAAAAGGTTACAGATACGTTATCAGTTTTATAATTTCTGAGCCGGTCTACATTCATATCTATGGTTTACACAAGGACTTTTTATAGTTCTTGGGTTACGAAAATAATCGATTCGTAAAAGAAAACGTATACATTCAATAACACAAGGATTCAGATTGAGTGAATTTAGCTACAAAACAATGCAAATCGGAATAGTGTATACAGTGCACCCTGAGTTCGTTTATGTGTTGCATGTTATCAAAAAGTGGAAATAGAATTTCCGTAGGGCACAATTACCACAATTTTATAAGGTTGCGAAATTAACTAATCACCACAATTAGTGTAAATCCTATATATATAAAACCAAATATAAATTTTAAATTGAGATTACATCAATTTTTATTTTACCAGTTTTTATTTAATATTATAAAATATAATATAAAATATAATATAAATTTTAAATGGGGATTATATTAATTTTGATTATAGGCCTACTAGTTTTGATTTAATGCCAAAATATCAATCATAATACACAATTACGGATTTTTTACACCTTTTACTTTTAGATTGTTTAAGAAGATTTTTTTTGTAAACATTTGAGTATATAGATCTCGTTCTTGTGTGCTGGAGTACCTTATAGTTTCATTTCAATTCAATTTCAATGCTAATAATCAAAATAAATTAAATAATTAAAATTGATGTGTCGGTTGTTAAAGAAATCCAGATTTAGGCCTAATCAACTTTTATAATAGTATAAGGTTTTTACAATCATATTTACAATTAGTTTGTATGTGGGAGGTAAAATAAAGAATGTTTTTTGACTTGATGTATTAGAGGAAGGTATTAGGGACGAAAGGTCACCATACCTTCTTGTATTTCACACTTGTCACCAATGAATGTGTAGCCATGGTTACACACGCATGTTGCCAAGTTTTCTTGGTCGAGTTGACACCGTGCATTATGGTCCAAGCAAATAAAACCTTCGCATGCATCAACGACTAGAGCAAAGCAAAGCAAGAGAAGCGCAAAAACAAGAAAAGAATCATCTAAATATAAATATCAAAAAGGTATAATAATTACTATAATGAAGATTACAATAACAAACAAAAAAACCAAAACAATAATAAACAATAATCAGAAATATAACTAAAATACATAACAAATCACAAAAATAACAAAAACAACAAAAACAAAAGTAAAAGCAATAATAATACAAATAATAACAAAAATAACATTATCAAGGCCTATTACAGAAATACCGGGTAGCTATAACAAAATTAATTTCCACATATAGTATCCAGACTATCAAATGTTATTTGACAAAAAAACTGTTGTATGCCCATATATAGTCATGATGTGCCTATATATGGTAATGATGTGATGTCATCATGACCATATTTAGGCATTTCATATGTTTTTGTCAAATAAAATTTGATAGTCTTGACAGGGTTTTTGATTAGTTTTGTTAAAATCGATGTGAAGCAGCATGCACTGCAATGCTGTTAGATGAAAATATAATAATATAGTTATAATATATATTATATTAACACTTAATTGACCACCGAAATAACTTAATATATAAATATTAAAGCCAGCAACAGCCATTTTCCCTACTCGAGAAGGTAGCACCTAAATCATCAGAATAAAATAGTGCCACACATTTAACTTAACTTAAAAGTCCGAAATTGATGTACACGTTGGCGCTAAAGCTAAATTGCGGTCCATTCAGTTTTTATAAATAATTACATTAATAGAGACGGCAAAATGAAAACTGAATAATAGGCCTACTTTAATAAATTAACATTAAATATAATAATGTATCAAACATTTATTATAAAGGCGCCACGATTTGTAAATCATAAATCCCAAGCAAACCATTGAACAGAGAAATAATTAAGAAGAAGAAACGAGGGTAAAATGACTACAAAATCAATGTAGCTATAGACTAGACGAATTAAAAGAAATTTCAAAAGCTTTACAATATACTAGGCTATATATAAGCTAATGTTCTTACCAACGCAGAAATCACCATCTTTTCTGTAATTCTCCAGACATATGCACTGTGCATTTCCGGAACTATCTTCTTCACAGTACGCATTCGAGGGACAGTTATAGAACTCACAAGGACCTATATGCATTAAAAAAAAATTGATTAATGTTTTTGATGTAGCCATAAAAAATTGCAATAGGCCTATGTTACTAATATACATTATAAAGTCATACAGTGAGTTATCTTTTTACCTCGGCAATTGAAGCCATCAAAGATGTAACCTTGTCTTAAGCACACACATTCGTGTCTATTTGCGAAAACCGAACAGTAAGCGTCAGTGCCACAATTGACGTTGGCACAAATGTCTACAACTAAAAAGAGAAACATAAGAACATTTTGACTACGCAAATTTCAAAATTCATGTGAGATATTTGCACATTACACAAGGCTAATACAATTCAGAATTACAACCATATTTCTTATTACATTTCGCAATAAAAGTACCCTACCGTGTATATTTCCTATGCACATTATTATTTCATTTTACAGTATTTACTGCCACTACTACAAACACCACTACTAACGGCACCATAAAGGAGAAAATATGCAAACGCAGTTGCCTCTCGGAGCTTGGCTCTCTTTGGAAAACCTTGAAAACCTTTAAATTTTATACAAAATAATAAATTGCTGATTTTTACAAGGCAGGGGCGGCGACAGGATTTCCCCGACGAGGGGTCCGAGCTCCCCGACAAGGGGGTCCACTCCCCTCTGGGGAGGGAGGGTGGGAATCGAACAAATCAGCAGTTTCGAAGATTTACAGACTGGGGAAAAGACTATTCCTTATTACCAGCAAATTAAATATTTGAAACAGGTGAAATGTCTAAGAACATTGTTATTCTTTTATTATTAATTGACGATGAACATTTTTCTTTTTCTAATACATTTGTATAAACTTCTACTCATTTATTTTATCAACGTATTGCTTTGTACGTCAGTTTGTAGTAAAATATGTAACAACAAGATCCCTCGAAAATTGTCAATCTTCAAATGTACATAGTGATAATATTCTGTAACGTAGGTCTTATTCAATTACAGAATTATTATTGTTTTAATATTGAAGAATTCATGGATTGGTGATTTTTTTAGAGGTTTAACTCAGTGAGCAAGCGCAGCAAAAATCGAAACAACACGGAAGAAATCTATTCGAGTGCATCCTTTGTGGATTAACCAATAGCCATATGCTTAAAAAATCACTTCCTACATATCCAATTTATTGACATCGAATTGATATGCTTACACCACATAGAAATATGTAAAATTGTTGTGTCCGCAGCCAACCTACCTCTGCAATTACGACCATCTCCTTCAAATCCTTCATTGCATTCACAAAAGAAGCTGGTTCCCTGGGGGACGCAAGTGGCATCTCCACTACAGTCATTTTCTGCGCATGGGTCAACTACAGTCTCTTAAGACAGGAGTAAACTTATTTGGTTATAAACAAAATTTAAAAAAAAATTAAATATCATTAGCCTTTACAGATAGAAGGTATAATAAAATTTAATTTATAAAATTGCACATATATGGTATCAATATTTTAAAAAAAATAATTAAAATTCAGCTTTTCGCCTTCTAATGTGTGTTATTGACCTGCAAATTGCAGGATTAAAACAAAATTGCTTCACTAATCACTAAGAATATTATTCTAGCACCAATGCAATAATGGCTAATGTTCAGAAGACCGCAAAGAGATAGTGCAGTCGCCTACAATGCCACTTGGTACAGTGACGGTGAGCATTCAATACACGTAGCCACTGTCTGTTTCTATATTCTTTAAATAGCCCCAGAAATCTATAAATTCTTTCTTATAGATGCGTATCATTGAAAGTTAGTAAGTTATTTTGTACATTTAAATGTTTTACTTTAGTTTTGGGGGTTTCCAGATTTTATGGCAAAAGGTATATCTATTTGGAATATTAATAAACATGTCAATATTATTGGATTGTCCTTGACTTACGATCACTTAGAGCTATTCTTGATGACGTTGCAAACCTGAGGATTCCACCATCATTACTGCTATCGAAAGAGGTGTATTGCTGCAAGATGGTCAGACTCATTGAGTCTTGGCCGGCAGGTCTATCGCGCTCATCAGCGGTGCACTCTTGGAAACTTATAGTCTGGTCAATACTATAACGAATGGTGAAGTCAGTGAATTCTATATTACGGCTGCTGACTGAGCGAATACGACCTGAAATAATTGAAAGTGTTATTTTATTATTTACTCTAATGCTTCTGGTATTGTGTGCAGTGAAATAAATCTGGGGCGACAATCACAGCCTCGAATTTTCAGTGCCTATCTGTCATTTTACATCTCCCCAGAGATCGAATGTAAATACCGCCAATCAGCCGTACAATAGTAAAAAGGACAAATAATCCTGAATTACATAGAGTGAGCACCACTGTTTTAGGTCATGTATCAGGACAACATCAGTGGCGGATCCAGCAGAGGGGCATGAGGGCCCGTGCCCCCCCCCCCACCTCGTCAGTCAAACCAAAAAATTTAAAAGAGGGAGAAAAATTTTAAAGAGAGGAATGAGGGAAAAAGGAGTGCACACATGAGTTCAGTGGCAATCCAGGAGTGGGTGAAAGGAGAACTCGATTATTTACCACAATGTTTGGGCTGAGGTGGCCGTGGCGGCGTGAACTTCATTTTGTGTGCCCCCCCCCCCCCCCCCCCCCCCC